>NW_018127972.1:1736533-1766667 GCF_001952655.1 Monopterus albus | reverse complement strand
TTAGAGACTGTAGCAGTGAGGAAAAGACAAGAGGCAGAGATGGAGGTAGCAGAGATGAGGATGTTGAGGTTCTCTTTAGGAGTGACCAGGATGGACAGGATTAGGAATGAGCACATTAGAGGGACAGCTCAGGTTGGCTGTTTTGGGGACAAGGTCAGAGAGGCCAGATTGAGATGGTTTGGACATGTGCAGAGGAGGGACAGTGGTTATATTGGTAGAAGGATGTTGGAGATGGAGCTGCCAGGCAAGAGGGCAAGAAGAAGGCCAAAGAGGAGATACTGTATATGGATGTGCTAAAAGAGGACATTAAGTTAATTGGGATGAGAGTAGAAGATGCCAAGGATAGAGTTAGGTGGAAACAGATGATTCACTGTGGCGACCCCTAACGGGAACAGCCGGAAGAAGAAGAAGAACAAAGATATGTATATATATAGAGAGAGAGAGCGCTCACATCAGTCACACACACATACAAACAGTTTGAGTAGTTGAATAAGCATAGCACAGAAAGTGTTTTTGCTGTGCACTGCGGGGATGAGGGGGCTCAGCTTTTCTTACATACATGTGGGTGAGCTACAAGGAAAAAAGATTGGGACAATATACTGAGTTCTGGTGGTAGGCAAAGCCCTCAACCACTCCGCCTGTCGTGTTCTTACAAACATGCAAATAAGCAGCCTGTATTGTTTCTCAGTGGTGACATTTGTGCAGAAAAAGCCAAAAACCAGGGAAAAATCTCAGACTTTGGCTTTGATCGTGCCTTGATTGTGCAGCCCACTGGAGAAACTAGAGCTGAGTGAATTTAGGAAAATGAAGCAAATTTCAGGTAACACATAAGTGATGTGCTAAGTCATCAGCATTAGTTGTAAATATCAAACATTTAAAATATTTTAGAAAGCAACTCAATGTGAAGAATTATGATTACACATCAGACACTGTATGATTTTATCTTCTCATTGTCAACACTTACTTTCCCAGACTGGAACAGACCTGGACCATGTTGGTCCCATCAGTTGTCATGCCTAAACCATGTTCACAACTGGCCCAATAGTAATAATGTGTGCCCTCATTTTAACCTAAGTATGTAATTTAAATCAAATAATAACAAGTGACAGTACTGTAACCTATATACAATAGGGTAGTCAGGTATTTGGGTACAGCATTTTCCTTCTCATGAGTACCTATTTTTACATGAGCAGCATTCCATACTTAGGTCAGGTAATGACAATTAAGCCATCCATTTTCTCATTAAAAAAAGTGTCAGGTAAATACAGCAACTGGACCTTTTAAGAAAGGATTATTTTGTTGCACAACAATAATGATGGTAACTTTGCAAGAGGTTTAAGTCCACTGTTGTCTCCCTGACTCGCTATAAAATATTGATTTTGTCAGCTCCAACAAATGTTATCAAATTTTCCCTTGTTTCTACTCCTTCATGAAGCTCTCTTTTCTCCCTTTCTCTCTCCTTCAAAAGATAGTGCGTCGGCCTCGATTGGACCAATCTGTGCAATCAACTGCATTTATCAAACTTTCAGCCCCTTAATTCAGTCATTTATCATCATGGTCACATGATATGATTATAATTAAAAACTCTCATCAGTCAGACTGCCTCTGAATTAGTACTCTAATTGGACAAGTAGCAACATTACATAGAGTGATGACTTTTTTTTCCCAACATACTTGAAGACTTTCTCTCGTGAATTATTCCCTTGGCGGTCAGATTCCTGAAGTCGAGGAAAAAGCAAAAATGTTGATTTGATGGAAATGTAGTCATTAACATTTTGGGTGAAAAAATGAAAGCTCAAGTAGAATGTATTTTGCCTTCTTAATGTGTTTTCTGAAGCAAGAGGATATAAAGATCAACACTATTTAGCTAAAATAGTTATGGCAAACTAAAAAAGTGAGCGCAATGATGGAATTCAAACCTACAGTACATGTACGCAAAACAGTGGATAAGCAGGCTCTTGCCTTAAACACTTGTCCCCTCATCTCACTTTTTAGATTTTAAAGTAAAAAGCTGATCTCTGCCGAACACTTTGCACAGATGGGCAGCTTTTCACAACTCATTCATTCATTCATTCATTTTCTACCGCTTAATCCCTGAATAGGGTCACGGGAGGGGCCGGAACCAATCCCGGCCGGCAATCGGGCGAAGGCGAGGTACACCCTGGACAGGTCGCCAATCCATCGCAGGGCTAGCTTTTCACAACTGTTGTAATAAAATATGAATAAACCCTGAGTCAAAATCAGACTTCTGACCTCTCCTGTCTCAATGTGTTTTCTGTGTTGAAAGGGTTTAAAGGTGAACACTTCTGGACTCACATAGTCATGGCA
This sequence comes from Monopterus albus, assembly GCF_001952655.1. Taxonomy (NCBI): domain Eukaryota; kingdom Metazoa; phylum Chordata; class Actinopteri; order Synbranchiformes; family Synbranchidae; genus Monopterus; species Monopterus albus. Next base: position 1,764,339 of record NW_018127972.1, on the reverse strand, counting down.
GACTAAAATAGTTAGCGCGACAAAGATGGGATTCAAATCTAACCTAGACTGAGGAGACAAGAGAAACATGATAAGGGCTAGATTCATTGTATATGTCTTTTTCTGTTCAATGGTTTGCATGTGGGATGAGGTGGCCGAGTGGTCAAGGCGATGGACTGCTAATCCATTGTGCTCTGCACGCGTGGGTTCGAATCCCATCCTCGTCGTTAAATCTCTATTTCTTTGTGCTGTCAGTGACTCAGCAAATACTGTTCTGTGAGCAAAATAAAAGGTCCTGCGGTTTGGCCTAAGTCTAATGCAGGCCCTTTTCTACCTTCTTATTGTGTTTTCTCTGGTAAGAGGGTTTAAAGGTCAACACTACTGGGCAAACATAGTCATGGCAGGCTAATATAGTGAGTGCACCAATGATAGCAATCCAATCTGCATGTACACAAAACAGTGCAGGAAACTCTGCACATATTGTAATTATATGACATTTGAACCATCTCTGCCATGGGCAGCTTTTCACAAGTGTTGCGACAAAATATGAACAAACTCTGGGCCAACTTTCCGTCTCAAAGCACTCCTCATATGTCGAGATGCAGCCTAACAACCGAGATGTTCTGGAGAATGCGGGTATCGATCCCGCTACCTCTCACATGCTAAGCGAGCGCTCTACCATTTGAGCTAATTCCCCTTGTCAAACTGCCCACTGGTCAAGCTGATGCACTGCTAATCCATTGTGGTCTGCACATGTGGGTTGGAATCCCATCCTTGTCGTTAAACCTCTATTGCACTGTGCTGTGAGGAAGCTCAGTGACTCAGTAAATACTGAAATGTAAAAGAAAAAAAAGAGAAAGGTCCTATGGATGGAATGTATTTTGCCTTCTTAATGGGTTTTCTGAGGCAAGAGGGTCTAAAGATCACCACTAGTGGTCTAACATAGTCATGAGCGACTAAAATAGCGAGTGCAACAGTGAAGGGAATCAAACCTACCTGTACACAAAACAGAATGGAACACTTTTCACATGTTGTAGTTACATGACATCTGTACCATCTCTGCGAGGGGGAGTTATTCACAGAAAATGTAATCTTCACGTGTCCAAAAGCACCCTGAGTCATCTTTCTGAGTTGTCTCAAAGTACTCTTCATAAGGCGAGATACACTCCAAAGACAAACTTGCTCTGGAGAATGCGGGTATCGATCCCGCTACCTCTCACATGCAAAGCGAGCGCTCTACCATTTGAGCTAATTGCCCTCACCGGCTTCTGTTTTTGGATATGTCACAGTCTGGCTCAAATTTCAGACTTCTGACCTCTCCTGTCTCAATGTGTTTTCTGTGTTGAAAGGGTTTAAAGGTGAACACTTCTGGACTCACATAGTCATGGCAGACTAAAATAGTTAGCGCGACAAAGATGGGATTCAAATCTAACCTAGACTGAGGAGACAAGAGAAACATGATAAGGGCTAGATTCATTGTATATGTCTTTTTCTGTTCAATGGTTTGCATGTGGGATGAGGTGGCCGAGTGGTCAAGGCGATGGACTGCTAATCCATTGTGCTCTGCACGCGTGGGTTCGAATCCCATCCTCGTCGTTAAATCTCTATTTCTTTGTGCTGTCAGTGACTCAGCAAATACTGTTCTGTGAGCAAAATAAAAGGTCCTGCGGTTTGGCCTAAGTCTAATGCAGGCCCTTTTCTACCTTCTTATTGTGTTTTCTCTGGTAAGAGGGTTTAAAGGTCAACACTACTGGGCAAACATAGTCATGGCAGGCTAATATAGTGAGTGCACCAATGATAGCAATCCAATCTGCATGTACACAAAACAGTGCAGGAAACTCTGCACATATTGTAATTATATGACATTTGAACCATCTCTGCCATGGGCAGCTTTTCACAAGTGTTGCGACAAAATATGAACAAACTCTGGGCCAACTTTCCGTCTCAAAGCACTCCTCATATGTCGAGATGCAGCCTAACAACCGAGATGTTCTGGAGAATGCGGGTATCGATCCCGCTACCTCTCACATGCTAAGCGAGCGCTCTACCATTTGAGCTAATTCCCCTTGTCAAACTGCCCACTGGTCAAGCTGATGCACTGCTAATCCATTGTGGTCTGCACATGTGGGTTGGAATCCCATCCTTGTCGTTAAACCTCTATTGCACTGTGCTGTGAGGAAGCTCAGTGACTCAGTAAATACTGAAATGTAAAAGAAAAAAAAGAGAAAGGTCCTATGGATGGAATGTATTTTGCCTTCTTAATGGGTTTTCTGAGGCAAGAGGGTCTAAAGATCACCACTAGTGGTCTAACATAGTCATGAGCGACTAAAATAGCGAGTGCAACAGTGAAGGGAATCAAACCTACCTGTACACAAAACAGAATGGAACACTTTTCACATGTTGTAGTTACATGACATCTGTACCATCTCTGCGAGGGGGAGTTATTCACAGAAAATGTAATCTTCACGTGTCCAAAAGCACCCTGAGTCATCTTTCTGAGTTGTCTCAAAGTACTCTTCATAAGGCGAGATACACTCCAAAGACAAACTTGCTCTGGAGAATGCGGGTATCGATCCCGCTACCTCTCACATGCAAAGCGAGCGCTCTACCATTTGAGCTAATTGCCCTCACCGGCTTCTGTTTTTGGATATGTCACAGTCTGGCTCAAATTTCAGACTTCTGACCTCTCCTGTCTCAATGTGTTTTCTGTGTTGAAAGGGTTTAAAGGTGAACACTTCTGGACTCACATAGTCATGGCAGACTAAAATAGTTAGCGCGACAAAGATGGGATTCAAATCTAACCTAGACTGAGGAGACAAGAGAAACATGATAAGGGCTAGATTCATTGTATATGTCTTTTTCTGTTCAATGGTTTGCATGTGGGATGAGGTGGCCGAGTGGTCAAGGCGATGGACTGCTAATCCATTGTGCTCTGCACGCGTGGGTTCGAATCCCATCCTCGTCGTTAAATCTCTATTTCTTTGTGCTGTCAGTGACTCAGCAAATACTGTTCTGTGAGCAAAATAAAAGGTCCTGCGGTTTGGCCTAAGTCTAATGCAGGCCCTTTTCTACCTTCTTATTGTGTTTTCTCTGGTAAGAGGGTTTAAAGGTCAACACTACTGGGCAAACATAGTCATGGCAGGCTAATATAGTGAGTGCACCAATGATAGCAATCCAATCTGCATGTACACAAAACAGTGCAGGAAACTCTGCACATATTGTAATTATATGACATTTGAACCATCTCTGCCATGGGCAGCTTTTCACAAGTGTTGCGACAAAATATGAACAAACTCTGGGCCAACTTTCCGTCTCAAAGCACTCCTCATATGTCGAGATGCAGCCTAACAACCGAGATGTTCTGGAGAATGCGGGTATCGATCCCGCTACCTCTCACATGCTAAGCGAGCGCTCTACCATTTGAGCTAATTCCCCTTGTCAAACTGCCCACTGGTCAAGCTGATGCACTGCTAATCCATTGTGGTCTGCACATGTGGGTTGGAATCCCATCCTTGTCGTTAAACCTCTATTGCACTGTGCTGTGAGGAAGCTCAGTGACTCAGTAAATACTGAAATGTAAAAGAAAAAAAAGAGAAAGGTCCTATGGATGGAATGTATTTTGCCTTCTTAATGGGTTTTCTGAGGCAAGAGGGTCTAAAGATCACCACTAGTGGTCTAACATAGTCATGAGCGACTAAAATAGCGAGTGCAACAGTGAAGGGAATCAAACCTACCTGTACACAAAACAGAATGGAACACTTTTCACATGTTGTAGTTACATGACATCTGTACCATCTCTGCGAGGGGGAGTTATTCACAGAAAATGTAATCTTCACGTGTCCAAAAGCACCCTGAGTCATCTTTCTGAGTTGTCTCAAAGTACTCTTCATAAGGCGAGATACACTCCAAAGACAAACTTGCTCTGGAGAATGCGGGTATCGATCCCGCTACCTCTCACATGCAAAGCGAGCGCTCTACCATTTGAGCTAATTGCCCTCACCGGCTTCTGTTTTTGGATATGTCACAGTCTGGCTCAAATTTCAGACTTCTGACCTCTCCTGTCTCAATGTGTTTTCTGTGTTGAAAGGGTTTAAAGGTGAACACTTCTGGACTCACATAGTCATGGCAGACTAAAATAGTTAGCGCGACAAAGATGGGATTCAAATCTAACCTAGACTGAGGAGACAAGAGAAACATGATAAGGGCTAGATTCATTGTATATGTCTTTTTCTGTTCAATGGTTTGCATGTGGGATGAGGTGGCCGAGTGGTCAAGGCGATGGACTGCTAATCCATTGTGCTCTGCACGCGTGGGTTCGAATCCCATCCTCGTCGTTAAATCTCTATTTCTTTGTGCTGTCAGTGACTCAGCAAATACTGTTCTGTGAGCAAAATAAAAGGTCCTGCGGTTTGGCCTAAGTCTAATGCAGGCCCTTTTCTACCTTCTTATTGTGTTTTCTCTGGTAAGAGGGTTTAAAGGTCAACACTACTGGGCAAACATAGTCATGGCAGGCTAATATAGTGAGTGCACCAATGATAGCAATCCAATCTGCATGTACACAAAACAGTGCAGGAAACTCTGCACATATTGTAATTATATGACATTTGAACCATCTCTGCCATGGGCAGCTTTTCACAAGTGTTGCGACAAAATATGAACAAACTCTGGGCCAACTTTCCGTCTCAAAGCACTCCTCATATGTCGAGATGCAGCCTAACAACCGAGATGTTCTGGAGAATGCGGGTATCGATCCCGCTACCTCTCACATGCTAAGCGAGCGCTCTACCATTTGAGCTAATTCCCCTTGTCAAACTGCCCACTGGTCAAGCTGATGCACTGCTAATCCATTGTGGTCTGCACATGTGGGTTGGAATCCCATCCTTGTCGTTAAACCTCTATTGCACTGTGCTGTGAGGAAGCTCAGTGACTCAGTAAATACTGAAATGTAAAAGAAAAAAAAGAGAAAGGTCCTATGGATGGAATGTATTTTGCCTTCTTAATGGGTTTTCTGAGGCAAGAGGGTCTAAAGATCACCACTAGTGGTCTAACATAGTCATGAGCGACTAAAATAGCGAGTGCAACAGTGAAGGGAATCAAACCTACCTGTACACAAAACAGAATGGAACACTTTTCACATGTTGTAGTTACATGACATCTGTACCATCTCTGCGAGGGGGAGTTATTCACAGAAAATGTAATCTTCACGTGTCCAAAAGCACCCTGAGTCATCTTTCTGAGTTGTCTCAAAGTACTCTTCATAAGGCGAGATACACTCCAAAGACAAACTTGCTCTGGAGAATGCGGGTATCGATCCCGCTACCTCTCACATGCAAAGCGAGCGCTCTACCATTTGAGCTAATTGCCCTCACCGGCTTCTGTTTTTGGATATGTCACAGTCTGGCTCAAATTTCAGACTTCTGACCTCTCCTGTCTCAATGTGTTTTCTGTGTTGAAAGGGTTTAAAGGTGAACACTTCTGGACTCACATAGTCATGGCAGACTAAAATAGTTAGCGCGACAAAGATGGGATTCAAATCTAACCTAGACTGAGGAGACAAGAGAAACATGATAAGGGCTAGATTCATTGTATATGTCTTTTTCTGTTCAATGGTTTGCATGTGGGATGAGGTGGCCGAGTGGTCAAGGCGATGGACTGCTAATCCATTGTGCTCTGCACGCGTGGGTTCGAATCCCATCCTCGTCGTTAAATCTCTATTTCTTTGTGCTGTCAGTGACTCAGCAAATACTGTTCTGTGAGCAAAATAAAAGGTCCTGCGGTTTGGCCTAAGTCTAATGCAGGCCCTTTTCTACCTTCTTATTGTGTTTTCTCTGGTAAGAGGGTTTAAAGGTCAACACTACTGGGCAAACATAGTCATGGCAGGCTAATATAGTGAGTGCACCAATGATAGCAATCCAATCTGCATGTACACAAAACAGTGCAGGAAACTCTGCACATATTGTAATTATATGACATTTGAACCATCTCTGCCATGGGCAGCTTTTCACAAGTGTTGCGACAAAATATGAACAAACTCTGGGCCAACTTTCCGTCTCAAAGCACTCCTCATATGTCGAGATGCAGCCTAACAACCGAGATGTTCTGGAGAATGCGGGTATCGATCCCGCTACCTCTCACATGCTAAGCGAGCGCTCTACCATTTGAGCTAATTCCCCTTGTCAAACTGCCCACTGGTCAAGCTGATGCACTGCTAATCCATTGTGGTCTGCACATGTGGGTTGGAATCCCATCCTTGTCGTTAAACCTCTATTGCACTGTGCTGTGAGGAAGCTCAGTGACTCAGTAAATACTGAAATGTAAAAGAAAAAAAAGAGAAAGGTCCTATGGATGGAATGTATTTTGCCTTCTTAATGGGTTTTCTGAGGCAAGAGGGTCTAAAGATCACCACTAGTGGTCTAACATAGTCATGAGCGACTAAAATAGCGAGTGCAACAGTGAAGGGAATCAAACCTACCTGTACACAAAACAGAATGGAACACTTTTCACATGTTGTAGTTACATGACATCTGTACCATCTCTGCGAGGGGGAGTTATTCACAGAAAATGTAATCTTCACGTGTCCAAAAGCACCCTGAGTCATCTTTCTGAGTTGTCTCAAAGTACTCTTCATAAGGCGAGATACACTCCAAAGACAAACTTGCTCTGGAGAATGCGGGTATCGATCCCGCTACCTCTCACATGCAAAGCGAGCGCTCTACCATTTGAGCTAATTGCCCTCACCGGCTTCTGTTTTTGGATATGTCACAGTCTGGCTCAAATTTCAGACTTCTGACCTCTCCTGTCTCAATGTGTTTTCTGTGTTGAAAGGGTTTAAAGGTGAACACTTCTGGACTCACATAGTCATGGCAGACTAAAATAGTTAGCGCGACAAAGATGGGATTCAAATCTAACCTAGACTGAGGAGACAAGAGAAACATGATAAGGGCTAGATTCATTGTATATGTCTTTTTCTGTTCAATGGTTTGCATGTGGGATGAGGTGGCCGAGTGGTCAAGGCGATGGACTGCTAATCCATTGTGCTCTGCACGCGTGGGTTCGAATCCCATCCTCGTCGTTAAATCTCTATTTCTTTGTGCTGTCAGTGACTCAGCAAATACTGTTCTGTGAGCAAAATAAAAGGTCCTGCGGTTTGGCCTAAGTCTAATGCAGGCCCTTTTCTACCTTCTTATTGTGTTTTCTCTGGTAAGAGGGTTTAAAGGTCAACACTACTGGGCAAACATAGTCATGGCAGGCTAATATAGTGAGTGCACCAATGATAGCAATCCAATCTGCATGTACACAAAACAGTGCAGGAAACTCTGCACATATTGTAATTATATGACATTTGAACCATCTCTGCCATGGGCAGCTTTTCACAAGTGTTGCGACAAAATATGAACAAACTCTGGGCCAACTTTCCGTCTCAAAGCACTCCTCATATGTCGAGATGCAGCCTAACAACCGAGATGTTCTGGAGAATGCGGGTATCGATCCCGCTACCTCTCACATGCTAAGCGAGCGCTCTACCATTTGAGCTAATTCCCCTTGTCAAACTGCCCACTGGTCAAGCTGATGCACTGCTAATCCATTGTGGTCTGCACATGTGGGTTGGAATCCCATCCTTGTCGTTAAACCTCTATTGCACTGTGCTGTGAGGAAGCTCAGTGACTCAGTAAATACTGAAATGTAAAAGAAAAAAAAGAGAAAGGTCCTATGGATGGAATGTATTTTGCCTTCTTAATGGGTTTTCTGAGGCAAGAGGGTCTAAAGATCACCACTAGTGGTCTAACATAGTCATGAGCGACTAAAATAGCGAGTGCAACAGTGAAGGGAATCAAACCTACCTGTACACAAAACAGAATGGAACACTTTTCACATGTTGTAGTTACATGACATCTGTACCATCTCTGCGAGGGGGAGTTATTCACAGAAAATGTAATCTTCACGTGTCCAAAAGCACCCTGAGTCATCTTTCTGAGTTGTCTCAAAGTACTCTTCATAAGGCGAGATACACTCCAAAGACAAACTTGCTCTGGAGAATGCGGGTATCGATCCCGCTACCTCTCACATGCAAAGCGAGCGCTCTACCATTTGAGCTAATTGCCCTCACCGGCTTCTGTTTTTGGATATGTCACAGTCTGGCTCAAATTTCAGACTTCTGACCTCTCCTGTCTCAATGTGTTTTCTGTGTTGAAAGGGTTTAAAGGTGAACACTTCTGGACTCACATAGTCATGGCAGACTAAAATAGTTAGCGCGACAAAGATGGGATTCAAATCTAACCTAGACTGAGGAGACAAGAGAAACATGATAAGGGCTAGATTCATTGTATATGTCTTTTTCTGTTCAATGGTTTGCATGTGGGATGAGGTGGCCGAGTGGTCAAGGCGATGGACTGCTAATCCATTGTGCTCTGCACGCGTGGGTTCGAATCCCATCCTCGTCGTTAAATCTCTATTTCTTTGTGCTGTCAGTGACTCAGCAAATACTGTTCTGTGAGCAAAATAAAAGGTCCTGCGGTTTGGCCTAAGTCTAATGCAGGCCCTTTTCTACCTTCTTATTGTGTTTTCTCTGGTAAGAGGGTTTAAAGGTCAACACTACTGGGCAAACATAGTCATGGCAGGCTAATATAGTGAGTGCACCAATGATAGCAATCCAATCTGCATGTACACAAAACAGTGCAGGAAACTCTGCACATATTGTAATTATATGACATTTGAACCATCTCTGCCATGGGCAGCTTTTCACAAGTGTTGCGACAAAATATGAACAAACTCTGGGCCAACTTTCCGTCTCAAAGCACTCCTCATATGTCGAGATGCAGCCTAACAACCGAGATGTTCTGGAGAATGCGGGTATCGATCCCGCTACCTCTCACATGCTAAGCGAGCGCTCTACCATTTGAGCTAATTCCCCTTGTCAAACTGCCCACTGGTCAAGCTGATGCACTGCTAATCCATTGTGGTCTGCACATGTGGGTTGGAATCCCATCCTTGTCGTTAAACCTCTATTGCACTGTGCTGTGAGGAAGCTCAGTGACTCAGTAAATACTGAAATGTAAAAGAAAAAAAAGAGAAAGGTCCTATGGATGGAATGTATTTTGCCTTCTTAATGGGTTTTCTGAGGCAAGAGGGTCTAAAGATCACCACTAGTGGTCTAACATAGTCATGAGCGACTAAAATAGCGAGTGCAACAGTGAAGGGAATCAAACCTACCTGTACACAAAACAGAATGGAACACTTTTCACATGTTGTAGTTACATGACATCTGTACCATCTCTGCGAGGGGGAGTTATTCACAGAAAATGTAATCTTCACGTGTCCAAAAGCACCCTGAGTCATCTTTCTGAGTTGTCTCAAAGTACTCTTCATAAGGCGAGATACACTCCAAAGACAAACTTGCTCTGGAGAATGCGGGTATCGATCCCGCTACCTCTCACATGCAAAGCGAGCGCTCTACCATTTGAGCTAATTGCCCTCACCGGCTTCTGTTTTTGGATATGTCACAGTCTGGCTCAAATTTCAGACTTCTGACCTCTCCTGTCTCAATGTGTTTTCTGTGTTGAAAGGGTTTAAAGGTGAACACTTCTGGACTCACATAGTCATGGCAGACTAAAATAGTTAGCGCGACAAAGATGGGATTCAAATCTAACCTAGACTGAGGAGACAAGAGAAACATGATAAGGGCTAGATTCATTGTATATGTCTTTTTCTGTTCAATGGTTTGCATGTGGGATGAGGTGGCCGAGTGGTCAAGGCGATGGACTGCTAATCCATTGTGCTCTGCACGCGTGGGTTCGAATCCCATCCTCGTCGTTAAATCTCTATTTCTTTGTGCTGTCAGTGACTCAGCAAATACTGTTCTGTGAGCAAAATAAAAGGTCCTGCGGTTTGGCCTAAGTCTAATGCAGGCCCTTTTCTACCTTCTTATTGTGTTTTCTCTGGTAAGAGGGTTTAAAGGTCAACACTACTGGGCAAACATAGTCATGGCAGGCTAATATAGTGAGTGCACCAATGATAGCAATCCAATCTGCATGTACACAAAACAGTGCAGGAAACTCTGCACATATTGTAATTATATGACATTTGAACCATCTCTGCCATGGGCAGCTTTTCACAAGTGTTGCGACAAAATATGAACAAACTCTGGGCCAACTTTCCGTCTCAAAGCACTCCTCATATGTCGAGATGCAGCCTAACAACCGAGATGTTCTGGAGAATGCGGGTATCGATCCCGCTACCTCTCACATGCTAAGCGAGCGCTCTACCATTTGAGCTAATTCCCCTTGTCAAACTGCCCACTGGTCAAGCTGATGCACTGCTAATCCATTGTGGTCTGCACATGTGGGTTGGAATCCCATCCTTGTCGTTAAACCTCTATTGCACTGTGCTGTGAGGAAGCTCAGTGACTCAGTAAATACTGAAATGTAAAAGAAAAAAAAGAGAAAGGTCCTATGGATGGAATGTATTTTGCCTTCTTAATGGGTTTTCTGAGGCAAGAGGGTCTAAAGATCACCACTAGTGGTCTAACATAGTCATGAGCGACTAAAATAGCGAGTGCAACAGTGAAGGGAATCAAACCTACCTGTACACAAAACAGAATGGAACACTTTTCACATGTTGTAGTTACATGACATCTGTACCATCTCTGCGAGGGGGAGTTATTCACAGAAAATGTAATCTTCACGTGTCCAAAAGCACCCTGAGTCATCTTTCTGAGTTGTCTCAAAGTACTCTTCATAAGGCGAGATACACTCCAAAGACAAACTTGCTCTGGAGAATGCGGGTATCGATCCCGCTACCTCTCACATGCAAAGCGAGCGCTCTACCATTTGAGCTAATTCCCCTCACCGGCTTCCTTTTTGGATATGTCACAGTCTGGCTCAGATTTCAGACTTCTGACCTCTCCTGTCTCAATGTGTTTTCTGTGTTGAAAGGGTTTAAAGGTGAACACTTCTGGACTCACATAGTCATGGCAGACTAAAATAGTTAGCGCGACAAAGATGGGATTCAAATCTAACCTAGACTGAGGAGACAAGAGAAACATGATAAGGGCTAGATTCATTGTATATGTCTTTTTCTGTTCAATGGTTTGCATGTGGGATGAGGTGGCCGAGTGGTCAAGGCGATGGACTGCTAATCCATTGTGCTCTGCACGCGTGGGTTCGAATCCCATCCTCGTCGTTTAAATCTGTTTCTTTGTGCTGTCAGTGACTCAGCAAATACTGTTCTGTGAGCAAAATAAAATGTCCTGCGGTTTGGCCTAAGTCTAATGCAGGCCCTTTTCTACCTTCTTATTGTGTTTTCTCTGGTAAGAGGGTTTAAAGGTCAACACTACTGGGCAAACATAGTCATGGCAGGCTAATATAGTGAGTGCACCAATGATAGCAATCCAATCTGCATGTACACAAAACAGTGCAGGAAACTATGCACATATTGTAATTATATGACATTTGAACCATCTCTGCCATGGGCAGCTTTTCACAAGTGTTGCGACAAAATATGAACAAACTCTGGGCCAACTTTCCGTCTCAAAGCACTCTTCATATGTTGAGATGCATCCTAACAACCGAGTTGCTCTGGAGAATGCGGGTATCGATCCCGCTACCTCTCACATGCTAAGCGAGCGCTCTACCATTTGAGCTAATTCCCCTTGTCAAACTTCCCACTGGTCAAGCTGATGCACTGCTAATCCATTGTGGGCTGCACATGTGGGTTCGAATCCCATCCTTGTCGTTAAACCTCTATTGCACTGTGCTGTGAGGAAGCTCAGTGACTCAGTAAATACTGAAATGTAAGAGGAAAAAAAAGAGAAAGGTCCTATGGATGGAATGTATTTTGCCTTCTTAATGGGTTTTCTGAGGCAAGAGGGTCTAAAGGTCACCTCTTGTGGTCTAACATAGTCATGGGCGACTAAAATAGCGAGCGCAACAGTGAAGGGAATCAAACCTACATGTACACAAAACAGAATGGAACACTTTTCACATGTTGTAGTTACATGACATCTGTACCATCTCTGCGAGGAGGAGTTATTCACAGAAAAGCAATCTTCACGTGTCCAAAAGCACCCTGAGTCATCTTTCTGAGTTGTCTCAAAGTACTCTTCATAAGGCGAGATACACTCCAAAAACAAACTTACTCTGGAGAATACAGGTATCGATCCCGCTACCTCTCACATGCAAAGCGAGTGCTCTACCATCTGAGCTAATTCCCCTCACTGGCTTCCTTTTTGGATATGTCACAGTCTGGCTTAGCAATAAACAATGCAAACAGACAAAGAAATGTTCATTAGGAAATTAGATTAAAAAGTACTTAAAAATAGAGACCTGTATGGACCTGTATAATTTGTACAATGTATATTTTTACCAGTATTGCACTGAGAGTTATTGTCCAGTCATACTGTTGTGGGTTAAGTGTTCATCAGTGTGATGTCCTGGGGGACAAAACTGTCCCTGTGCCTGGTTGTTTTAGTGCACAGTGACTTGCAACAATGTCCAGAGGGGAGGAGTTCAAACAGATTGTGTCCTGGGTGTGAGGGGTCTGCAGTGATCCTCACCACCCTCCTTTTGACCCATGAGGTGTACAGGTTCTCCATGGAGGGCAGGCTTGCACCAATGACCTTTTCTACAGTCCTGACTGTCCGCTGGAGTCTGTACTTGTCCTGTTTGGTTGCTGAGCCAAACCAGACAGTGATGGAGGTGCAGAGAACGGACTCGATGATTCCTCTGTAGAACTGTATCAGCAGCTCCTGGGGCAGGTTGAACTTCCTGAGCTGGCACAGGAAGCACATCCTCTGCTGTGCCTTCTTGGTGATGGTCCTGATGTTGGACGTCCACTTTAGGTCCTGGGAGACAGTGGAGCCCAGGAACTTGTAGGGCTTTACTGCTGATACAGTGCTGCCAAGTATGGTAAGTGGGGGTAAGGTGGGAGGGTTCTTCCTGAGGTCCACTGTTATCTCCACTGTTTTGAGCGTGTTCAGCTCTAGGTTGTTGCAACTACACCATAGGACCAGCTGCTCAACCTCCCATCTATAGGCTGACTCCTCATCGTCTCGGATGAGACCAATGACCGTTGTGTCATCTGCAAACTTTAGGAGCTTGACAGAGGGGTCCTTCGAGATGCAGTCGTTGGTGTAGAGAGAAAACAACCAACTCTTGTGCAGGTGTGATGTCAGTGGGAACAAAATAATCTTAATTGAATGCCAGTTTACTAGTTTCTGGTTTAGTTCAGTTGTTGAGTAAGTTGAACTAGCCAAGATCTACTATTAGAGTACAGTGTGAGAAACTGACTATTATTCTCCTAAAAGGAAAAAAACTGGACCACAGATTGGTGTACAAAAGGGCTTAATTTGTGCTGGAACAAAGCGGATCCAGATCCGACACCTCTCAAATTGTGACCGGCACCTATTTTGATTGACCCAGCATCTTATTTATTCATTGTTCATTGTTAAAGATTTTGCTCTTTTACACCTTATCCTCTTTTTTGTCTTTTATGTGCATGTTTTAGTTTTATTTCAAGTGTTTCTAACAGCAGATGGAAGATAAAGCCTCTTCCCCACATCCAGCCACAGAAAAATGTTATATGGTAGAGAAACCTAACCAGTGGCTATACAACAGGCAGATGCACATCCTGAAAGGGAGATAAGGACAATAAATAGGAGGACAGAATATAATAACACATACAGCTGTGGAAACCAGGGCATATTAAATAAGGTGAAAACTGATAGAGGACAGAGGAAATAGGAGGAGGAGGATACAGAAACTGATATACCAAATAAAGAAATTCCTTTTGGAGAAATGAGAGACAAGCTTCTGCTGTCTTATAGAATGGATAAGGTAATCAAAGACCTGAAATAAACAGAAACATTTCTATTTAGCAGCTTCTGCGAGAAAATAAAACTTGCACCTCCTAATACCAAGAAGAATTTATCAATTACTGAGAAAAAAAATTGTACTTATCAAAGGTCACTGTGAAGATACTGAAAACATCCTGAGAGCAGCTACATGGCAGCTACAGTTCATCCCTGACTGAGAAAAATGGAACCTGCGTTAAACAATATTTAATGAATAGACACTAGATTAAATCTTTACTCCTAAATTAAAATAAGGCTATCTCTGCTTTTTCTGGGTGTTTTGACATAATCTTGGTATCCTCTGAAACTTTCAAGACTGGACTTGTGGACATTTGTTAGTTTGTAATTGTTAACAAATATATTGATGATTCACTTTAGAACACGTTGACACATCTGTGGACCCCAGAGGATTAAGACTCATTAACATTTCATTGTGTGGACCGCATGGCAATGCAGTGATTTGCACGGTCACAAAGAATAAGGTCCATGTCTAGAATAAATTGGTTGGCTGAAGCTTTTCTGTATAAATATTATATATAATATATATTATATATTATCAGAAGATAGTATCAAGTGTCTTCCAAAAAAGCTTTCTTGGCTTCAACTTCAGACTCCAGCATGGACCTTCACATGGTTAATAGCTGAAAAGTTTTAGGTAACCTCTGATTCCTCACTGCAGGGTTCAGGTAGATTTTTACAAGACCGCCAGTGAGCCTGTTAGGATGCCCAGAGAGTGGTGGTGTATCATTTACTAGATGATTATCCCCAGTGTTAATCAAGGTTGTTTTGCTAGGGGGAAATCTGTCATGAATCCGTTCACTTCCTGCCCAAGCTCTTATTCTGACACATTTCCACTGCCTCATCCCACTCTGATCTGCTCCCTCCTTACCACGTCATTATCAGCCTTGATTACATTCACTTGTTTGCAATTTGTAATCAAAGGACTGTATATTTAAGACAGCAGTTCACACTGCCATCACCAGATTGTCATCACTGACTACTTCATATTGAAGGATCCAGTGGTTACTCTTCTAAGCACCAGTCCTTCATGTGTAAGTATCCACAGACTCTTCTTCCCCATAACTCTAGTCTGCTTGTTGATAGCATCCAGCTGATATTCTTACTGTGAGTGTTTTTGTGCAGTTATTTGTCCATGCCACATAGTTTCTCTTTTTGCATTTATTAGGCCCTTGCTCATGGTAAATGGTCTAATACTTGTATAGCGCTTTTCTACGCATTGCAGCACACTCAAAGTGCTTTCACACTACTTGGCCATTCACCCATTCACACTCACAAACACTCACACATTCACACACCGATGTTATCACCGGGAGTAAATGGGTGTTCAGTGTCTTCCTCAAGGACACTTCAACATGTTGATTGGATTCAGTCTAGTAATACTATTGTTCAGGCTCATCTAGTTCTGGTTTATTCTGCCTCAGCTACAACCATAGTGCTTCTTACCCTGTTCTAAGTGTCTTTGATCCTGTAGTGCACCAGAGCCACAGCCCTCCTCTTCTCCAGAGTCTTTCTTGCCCATAACCTCGACTATAGTCCAACCAGGTTATGAGTCAACTGAGCCCACAAACTTCCCTCTCAACAATGTCAGCTGTCCCTGCTGACATCACATCAGTCTAAGATTTGGCCATTCCACTGGCATCATGCCTGCCCAAGAGTTGGTTGTTCCTGCCAGCATCACATCTGCCTTGGCCAGGCTGTTCCCCCTGATGCCATGCCTGCTCATGACTCTGCTGAAGCCACTGATGCCTCATGGGTCCTGCCCATGGGTCGAACTTTGCTACTGACGCTATGTCTGTCCTTGCCTATGAGTTAATAATCTTTGTTGCTGTGGCATTGGTTCCAGTCTGTGGGTCAGCTCATATGGTCCAAATCACATCTACTCCTATCAGTGAATTAGCCTGAAGCTGAAGCTACGTCTGTTCTTGTTCCCATTCCTAAACCTGTTCCTGAGTTGACCTACTTAGTCAATGTCCCTCATGCTTTGCAACCTGCTCCAGAGTTGGCCTCCCCAGATGAGAACCTGCCTGCTGTCTAATCTTCTTCTGAGCCGGCCTTTTCAGCTGATGCCTTGCCTGCTGCTTTATGCGATAGTTTTAAATATTGTAGGGTGAAATGGAATATGAGGGAACAGTCACAGACCAAAATCAACCACAATGAAATCTAAAGAATTACAACTTTCAGCAAAACAAGTACATCACCAAAATATATGGTCATATGTAAGCTGAAAAAATCAACTGGACTAGGTTTTTAGGTTGAAGACGTTTCATCTCTCATCCAAGAGGCTTCATCAGCTCTGCCCACCTGGCATTGAGTCGGAGATATTTATCCCCATCAGTGGTGTTTCAGTCCTTTGATGCTCAACAATGTCCCCTATTGACTGAGTCGTTATAGCCAATAGCGCTACAGCAGTAACAGTACAGTAGCAACAGCGCTACCCACTGCGCCACCGTGCTGCCCCTGTGTAGACATATTTTTGACAAAAAATTACTTGGACTAGACCCGTCCAGGGTGTACCCCGGCTCTTGCCCAATGTCTCTTCTTCAGGATAAGCAGTATAGATGATGAATGGATAATATAGACTTCCTGCACTTTCGGCATCTTCTTCTGGCTGTTTTCATCAATGTTCTTAAGTGGAATTTGAACTAACGTTGGCTCAGTAACATGTATTTTGTGATGCCAATCTTCCTTTGTGCAGCCTTAAGACATTTTCTGGATTTTAGCAGGTAGAGCAAGACAGCTTGTTAAACCCCCACACCTCCACCCCAGGGCAATGTACCAGCAGACTGCAGGGGAAGCACAGATAAATGCAGAGGAAGATTATCTCAAATCTATGCACCTCCACCTTCTTTCCTTCCATTCCTGCCTTAATATCCTATTCTGTGGAGTCTCTGATGTGTGTATCTGTGTTCCCTATTGCCCTATTTTTTAAATCATGAAGCAGAAACTATTTCTAGTGCTTACACAACAAAAAAACGTCTGTCTGTTGTACATTTTACATAACCATCTTTCTTTGTATTATACATCAGCAGCAGCAGTCACTTTATGTTGACAACAGTCATGCACAACATTCATTGAACATACTGCCTGAACAGACAAAGTGTGGGTATGTGTGTTTGTGCACAGTAGGGTTAATACAGTATATACTGTTTGCAGAAAAGGGCAGGCTCTCCTCTTATTGCAGTAAATCTTGTTGTAGAGCAGTGGATCACCTGCAGGCCAACCACATTCTCTCGTCAACACACACACACACACACACACACACACACCCTTACTCTCACCCACACATCACCTTTATCCTTCACTTTCACAAACTATACTGTACCTGAGGTGAACAAAATAACTAGAACACCAATGCTACTATATAATCTAGGGTGGTCAAGCTTTAGTTCTTCTAACAGCCAATATAAAATCTGCATGTGCTTCAAACAAGCTATTTTATATCTGACCACATCTAAACTAGAGGTGGAAGTAATTATTCACTTTGACTGATATTGATCTGAATCATTGTGTTTAGTTCAAAGATTTGTGCAAGGGCATAGGTCTGGTCTCAACATTGGTAGAGACAAAATCTTCCACCCTCTGAACCCACCCCTTTAGTACCCCACCTCCTACCCACACACACAAATTAGCACCTCACATGGAACACTGAAGATGCACCTGTTTTTAGCTCATCCACCATGATGAGTGAATTTGATGACACTACTGTCTAACAGTGAAGTTAATGACTACTCCCCCCCCAAAAAAAATTGACCAAAATTATACAAAACCTTTTTTTTTTTTCAAACTAAGAGTTGTAGTACAACCAGCAGACAGCCTTTGATGTGTTAAGTAATTTTGGTAACACTACACTGGGTAAGAGTAAAGTTATTGAATATTTTTGTTGTAGGCCTATCTCTCTTCAGCTTTACACTTTGTAGACCGTCCCTGCGCACTCGTCTCAAAGCGGCTGCACATTGAGCACGGTGTTATTTGTCTAGAGCAGAGGATAGCTCATTTTGATAAAAAAATGAGCTTGTAGCTTGTTGTCCACATTACTACAAAACAAAAGAGGCATTATTTGTATTTTAGCAACGTTTTGCTATTGATCTGGAAACTTCGAATCTGTGAATATCTTTCCAACTTTATAAGACAATGACCAACAGCTATCACCTCCTCTGCGTCTGGGAGCAAATGTGACATTTGTATGTAACGTGAGCTTTAGATCGTCCCTTCCTTTCAGCAGGTCAAGCAAATCATAATGATCTAATATGACTTCAGCTCAAAAATAATGCGCACGGGTTTGCTCAAATATTGGTAGGAATATGTCCCTACCCTCCATATGCAAAGCTAAGGACCTGGATCTTTGTGATTTAGTTTTTTTTCTAAGTAAAATGTGAGATCGTTGATCAAATACAATCCTGTATGTAATGATCATTATTTTATTTGGCCAAGAGTGTTACACAACCAAGGCAGCCATCTACAACACCAACACACTAAAACCGGGGTTCAGTGTCTTGCCCAAGCACACTTTGACATGTGAACTGCAGGCACCATGATTAAAACCTCTAACTTAAACCACAGTTGCCCCAAAAAGCCAATTTTGGATTAATCTTTTTCAAGCATAGACGGGGCTCAAACCCATGATCTTTGGTTTACAAAACCATCAACTTTCCACTTGGCCACCGCACCTCACTGTTGGTTATAACAATAACTGAACACACCACTACAACTTGTATGAAGTTTGAGAGAGAAACTTGTAGGTTTGTAGTATTTTGACAGGTATGGAATATTTCAATGTGTTGGATATATTTTTGCTTCCTTAAGAATGTTCTTAAAGATTCCAAACTGATCTGTTTTAAATACCTATACCTACTTTGCAATAACTAATTGTGTCTGATATGGTTTTTCCACAAACAAGTTAATTAAAAAAATTTAAATTCTTAAGATGATATGTACGGCTTCTTTATCATTTAAAAATCAGGAAATTATAAATATGGAAATATTGTTTGTTTCCACGTTTAACTGCTGGATTACAATAAATGTCTCCCACTTCACTGTCATGTCAGTTTCCATATCACACTTGTTAAATTGGATGTTGGACCATGCACAGCATTGGCAAGTAATGCAAGTTGACCTGGCTAACATCACTTTAACTCACTGCTCCGACCTGTCCATCAGTCCACCCTGTATCTTTACTGGTTGACATTACTAAGCTCCAGGTAGCTACAGTCAACCAACACTATAGTTTCCCCAGAATCCCACCCATAGAATCGCAGCATTACATATTTAATTATACAGTAAAATCTGTTATAGACATTTTTTTCTTATCATCTGTACTTCCCATGTTAACGTCACATCAAAACAGAAGCTTAAACATCAACATGCCGTATGTTGGTCTATATTTTCTCTCATGCATGAACCCTTTATATAATTACAGCGTTGACCTTACTTGATTAATATGCAGATAACATCCTATTTTAGTGCAAAATGAGAAACTGAAGGGCAGAATGTAAAGGATAGAGGCCACAGGATGGAGTAAACAGAGAGCCCTTTCAAAAAGGGCAAGTGTTTGAATTGAACGGGCTCCTCAGACAGTATCATGCTTTCATGCTGGTTTAATGCAGGTCCTCTGTGTGCCTGCTGGTTGAGTGTGTAGTGTGGATGCCTGTGTGTGTATGTTCCTCATACTAGAGTGTGACTGCAATACTGCGCAAGGTGTCTATATACGTGTGCGAGTACATGCAGCTTATGTTTTCAGCATGCAGCTATTCGCTAAAACACAATGGTGCAGGCAGAGCAATCATTTTTGGCCTTGAATAGGTAATAAACTTTTATTTCCTTGCCATTTCTCAAGGAAGGGGTTTTATCTCCCCCCAACATGATGCCTGAGAAGTATTCATCCTTTGGCCAAGGTGAAATGCCAAGGGGATTTACAATGACATCTTTCACTGCACGGTGCAAAATATTATTTGCAGAGGGTATTTAGAAAAAATGTGTTGTGTTTTTTAAAATTTCCATGTGTTTTCTATACTTATATTATGATTGCTCTGGAATGCCAGTTATCAGTTACACATTTCAGAAGAAGTCTGACATTTTTATCCAAATCATTATCAGGGGGCTGTACTGTACCACAACCAGATACTTTTGACATGAATGTGCCTTCATTACATTAATAATAATAATTAAAAAATTGTTCAGTCACATTTTCTCCAGAGCAAGTGCAAATTAGTTTATTAAGCAGCTAAACATAAAAAATGTAAGAAACATGATTGCTTTAGGACTGAAAATCATACATTTTAGGTTATCTCTAGGGGTAAAACTGAGCAAACTCCATTCACCAACAAAAGCCATAATATGTATTTAAAAGTTCTGGGAAAAGGTAATGAGTAAACCTTTGTCAAATGCCTGTTTTTGGCTCGGGCTCGAACATAGATATCCCTACATAATTCGGTTCTTTT
Source organism: Monopterus albus (assembly GCF_001952655.1). Classification (NCBI taxonomy): domain Eukaryota; kingdom Metazoa; phylum Chordata; class Actinopteri; order Synbranchiformes; family Synbranchidae; genus Monopterus; species Monopterus albus. Next base: position 1,744,056 of record NW_018127972.1, on the reverse strand, counting down.
CAAATTAACAGTCAATGGCCATTTCAAAAAGGAACACCATGAATCCAGCTGTTCCTGCCTGATGTGCTGTTTAGCTTCAGGTCCCTGGAAAGAACCGCCTGTGCTGCCTCATCTCCATTCCCCTCTCGTTTGTCTGTCACTCAGGCTCTGTCTCTGCCTTCCCGTGTTTTTACTTCCTACTGTCTTTTCTGTTTATTCGTCTCCTTCTCAATCTTGCTTCTTTTCTCTGCAGTCCATTCTTCCTTCACTCTTCCTGTCCCTTCATATTTCTCCATCTCTCTGTGGCAGTGTAAGTGTCTCTCTGATTAAGTTTTGGAATAGATAGGTCAGAGAATATGCAGCTTTCATTTGAAGCTTGAAGAAAGGATGGTGGGAGAATAATGATGAGACTGGAAAGATTGGAGACTGGAGTGGGAGGAAAAGAGGATAAAGTATAAAAATGGTGGAAGCATCTTATTTCAGTGCATATTTAAAAGTACGGTGCATCCAGGATGAACCCTGAGATGAAAATAGTCTTCTAAACAGTTAAGTGACATTTTTCCACATTCTCACCACAAAGTGTTATAGCAGCAATATTCTTTGCCTTTTTGCAATTATCAGTTGCCTATTTTATGCAATAAATCAATCTGACATGTTGAAATTGAAATTAATTTGGCACACTGTATGTTTCAGGACCTTCTTGATCCAAATACTAGATCAGGTCCTGGTTCCAAAATATTACATTTATTAGCTTAAATTATTGATATGAATAAAAGGACAACTAGGAGCTGGACAACACACTCTCAGAACTACAGATTCATTACAAGGCTGATACTAACTATTATGTCGTGTCCCTATGTGAACACACAGTTTGTGTAACCAGATCAGTTTAGATATCCCTGTTTGACTATTTAATAACGCTGCATTAACAGGTGGCAGCTGTCATAGCACCACATAGCGTATGCAGTACCTAACATCTTGCTGCAGGCTTTTGCTCATATTTATACCGAAAATTAAAAACAACACACACTTTAAAAGGAACTAACTTTTTCAGTAGAACTGATGTAATAGGTGATAGATCATGTGTTTTAAATGTTTTTTTATCTGATGTATTTCTCTGATTTGGTGGTGTTGCGTTTGTAACTAGTGAGCTTTCACTGTACTGGCGGATTCTGTGGAGCGGTTTATGCGCATAGCTCAGAAAAAATAACCTTGAAGCTAAAAATAGACTTCAGGTAGTGGCTAACGGCATAAAGCACAAGTCATATGCCAGCAGACACATGGGCAGTATACACAGCTGGATTGATTAATATGGCAGCTTAGCAGTGTGACATGCGCATCTCAAAAATACAACTGAGTCCATGCAAATACTATAAGGATCGGAATTGTATCGTATGGTATTTATTCTGCCTGATACACAAATATAACATATACCCGGACTGGCAGCAATATCAGTACTTACTATTGAATCAGCACATCTCAAGTGATGATGTTATGCATTTCAGCAAAGAAGTGTCTTTGAACCTCCTGTCTGCACCCTGAGTGTCTTGCACTGTGTATATCTGCTGTTTGTGATCACCATGTGTTCAATTTATGGTCAAATAAAAATGAAAAGCTTTTCTTCTACAGCAGAGTGAAGGTCATGATATTTTTGTGTGTTTGTAAATTTAATTAAATTTACAGAATGTTAATGCTGTGTGATTTGTTCAATTCATTACATAAAACATTCAAGATGTTTCACCAAACTGGTCCAACTCTGATAAATCAAACACTTCAGTCCTGCTCAGTGATTGGCATAATTGCTAACAATAATGTAATCCATCTTTCTGTCCATTTTATGTTGCTTGTCGGGGTCTGGGTAAGAGGTGCAACAATCTAGTCATGTAGACCAGACAGCCTTTTGCTTAGCTACATCCTCCAGCTCCTCCTGGGGGCTTCTAAGACATTCTCGGGCCAGATGGGACATATTGTGTTGACAAGGTCTTCTCCCAGTGGGACATGCCACAGGAGGCGTACTGATCAGATTCCCAGACATTGTCGATCGACTTGGGAAAAAAGGGTTTTTACTCAAAGCTTCTTTTGAATATCTGAGCTCTACCCAGTGTCCCTAAGGGTGCAAAAAAATATCCCTTTGGCAGTTTGTATCCCAGATCCTATTCTTTCAGTCACTACTTAAAGCTCATGATGACAGTAAGGTTAAATGGTTAATTGAGAGCTTCAACAACATGCAGTAAGGTTAAATGGTTAATTGAGAGCTTCAACAACATGCTATAGGACAAGTCTTCACCATGACATTTGGTTTATCTCATCCCAGCTGCTTCCCTCTTTCCTGCAAACTGTCCCAAGTATGTGCTGAAGCCAGAGAACGTACATCATCTACAAGTAGCAGAGATCAAGTCTCGAGACCGCCACATTGTCCACGCCTTAGCTGTGAAAAAAGTGTCACGATCTCAGTTTAGTTTCCTTTTCTGGCTTTTATTTTGTTGACACTTCCACTGCCTCTTGCCTTCAGTGTTCCCAGTTACTTCACCATGTCCCACACTTGTTTCACATCTGTAATCATCATGACGCTTAAGCTATACTCTCACACTCGCCAGTTTGTTGTCTTTGCTTCATGGACAACTAACTAGACTATTGGATTCATCCTTTTACACTTAGTATCTCTTGTGGACACTCACTGGACTCATTCCTCCTCTGCTTCTTATTAGTTTCTAGTTTTTATTTCACAGACTCTTAGCTTCCCATGCGTTTTGTAATTCAGATCTGCCCATGAGTTTGCTTCTGCACGTTATTAGTTTTTTTGCTCTGGCCTTCCCTCTGCGGTTTCATTTACTGCGAAGCGCATTTCAGTTCAGCCAGACTCTGTTCGTGTTTTGCTGTTTTTTCGTTTTCCTTATTGTTCACTGCTTTGCCATGCAGCTTTATGCCTGTGTTTTTATTTAGCATTTGTTTCCTGCCTATTCAACTTGGATTGTTTTTGCTTAGAGACTTTTTTGTGCAGAGACCGGTTTCACATTATTGCTTATTCATTTAGTTTAACACTGCCTTGTAGCATAGTATCTTTAAATGCATTTGGGTTCACTCTCACACTAAAACATTCTATCAATGAAAATCACATACCTAATTAATAACAAGGCATACCCCTGGTGGAGCCCAGCGCTCACTGAGAATGCTGGTAACTTCTTGCTGAAAATATGCACAGTTCTAACTCCAGTTATACAAGGATCATGGATGTAGCAAGGGCCTGGCAACCCACAGTCAATATACCCCGAGGGGAAACAGATCTTTTGCAATTGAAAAAATGGTCCACTGTTCTACAACCATGACAGAATCCACAATGCTCCTCTTGAGTCTGAGGTGTGACAGCTTCCTTTCAAGCCTCTTAGCAGAGGTTCTCCCAAAGTGGTAAATAATAGGAGCACACCCTCTGGTCAACTTTGGGCTGCTGCTCAGCTATTAGTAGTCAAAGTGGCAATGAATAATATAAACAGACAAAACAGGGAGATGTGTTGAGTTGGGTGACATTAATGGTAGGAAACTACCATTCTGAATAGGCCTGTGTCTGTGCAAAAAATGAGAATGCTATTGCTGTACTGTAAATCTGAAGTTCTTTGCAAACACCCTTAACTTCAGCTTCTACCATGGTATTGTGCAAGTAGCCATGCTTCAATATCAGATCATGAGGTAAAAATACAATCTGCATGTGCAGCATCAGTCAAGCTGTATTCCTGGACTGCTCAACAAATCTGATGATCTCATTAATGTTCTTGTTCAAAATTTATTTAAGAACCTTGCCAAATTTTCCTTTTCACATAGATGTACACAAAACAATTACTGGTTTACTTCTGACACTAGCTTAATTCAGTTAGATCAGTCAGAGCCACATCTTGATTGTGGCTGACATAATATAAATAATAAGATAAAAATGAACATAAGAATAATAGTATGAAGTTATTTCTCCCCTCAGTACCCATTCAGTAATATCCTTACATCCAGGCAGACAGGATGTGCTAGAGGAATTTATTGGGGAGAAAGTGTGTATGCTACTTGGTCATTTCTTCAGATGGGAAACAGCAACCTGCTATCTATCAGGCCTGAATGAGATGCCAGGGGTCAACTGAGATGCAGTGCATCGCCCTTTCTCCACAGGCTGCCTATTTGTTACCACAAATGAGGAAAGCAACATTCTCTGGGGTCCTTGACACACACAGAGACACACACACACATACATGTACACTAATTAGGCATCTCACACATGGCTGATCATCTGCGGTACACACACACACACACACACACACACACACACACACACACACACACACACACACACACAGCTCTCTAGAAAGAAAGTTTGCAAACCAGAACACACATTACTGCTTTTTTCTAACTCCCAGTCTTCCATGTGTTAGTCTGTTAAAGTGTCACACTGGCACTGAGCATGGTAGTCTTAGCTTGTTTTTGGTCACTGTTTTGTTGATAAACAATTTGATTTATCTGAACAACATCTGTGAAAGTTAGCAGTGTCTTACCTTTCTGGAGAAATAAATTTGCTGGGAACAAAACCTGTCACACCTTAATTAGGACAATATGTGATCATACAGTAGCTCCGTATTCTAGCCAGGGGTGGGAGGATGACTTCAAGAAGTGACCTCATACAGCATACAGTAACATATTTAGCTATTTTGTTTAGTCTCTTGCTATCAAAGGATAATCAATGACCAGTTTGAAAAGCTACAATAGTTGTCAGTACCTGTACCGTAATAAAGTCAAGTACTGGAGGTTAAACAGAACATTGTCCATCGCAAAGCTGATTCAAGACTTATCACATCATTTAGTTAACACCAAGCACATTTATTTTGTATCATTTAATTCTACTCTCTAACAGATTTATAAGCATACAGTATATTGAAAGCCCTAATCTACAGAGCTGGAAGACTATTTAAACAACTTGCACATGGCTAATTAAAATGACCTGCACTTGCTTAACTTTGGTGGCTGGGCCTAAAAAAACTGCAGACACTGTTTAGCGGATAAATGGAATCTCCTTTGCAAAGTGGCTTCCCACTCTTCAGTGTTCCCAGTTACTTCACCATGTCCCACACTTGTTTCACATCTGTAATCATCATGACGCTTAAGCTATACTCTCACACTCGCCAGTTTGTTGTCTTTGCTTCATGGACAACTAACTAGACTATTGGATTCATCCTTTTACACTTAGTATCTCTTGTGGACACTCACTGGACTCATTCCTCCTCTGCTTCTTATTAGTTTCTAGTTTTTATTTCACAGACTCTTAGCTTCCCATGCGTTTTGTAATTCAGATCTGCCCATGAGTTTGCTTCTGCACGTTATTAGTTTTTTTGCTCTGGCCTTCCCTCTGCGGTTTCATTTACTGCGAAGCGCATTTCAGTTCAGCCAGACTCTGTTCGTGTTTTGCTGTTTTTTCGTTTTCCTTATTGTTCACTGCTTTGCCATGCAGCTTTATGCCTGTGTTTTTATTTAGCATTTGTTTCCTGCCTATTCAACTTGGATTGTTTTTGCTTAGAGACTTTTTTGTGCAGAGACCGGTTTCACATTATTGCTTATTCATTTAGTTTAACACTGCCTTGTAGCATAGTATCTTTAAATGCATTTGGGTTCACTCTCACACTAAAACATTCTATCAATGAAAATCACATACCTAATTAATAACAAGGCATACCCCTGGTGGAGCCCAGCGCTCACTGAGAATGCTGGTAACTTCTTGCTGAAAATATGCACAGTTCTAACTCCAGTTATACAAGGATCATGGATGTAGCAAGGGCCTGGCAACCCACAGTCAAACTTTCTTGGTCAAACACCAGCTGAATTAAATGAGGCTTCTGTAAGCGTGACATGCTTCTTGGGTGTGCGGTGAACACAGTTTTCAAAGTGGAGATAGAGTGCTTGCAAAAATCTGTGGAAGCACTGAAGATCAGAACAATATTAAAGGATTGTTTTGGGATTTTTCAGGTTGGTCTTCAAACTATCTTAATATGTCCATATGTATTTGAGAATAGGTCTTAGTTGCTGTAACTTTTCCTACTCTCCACACTGATCCTGAAGGTTCCCCAAATGCAACTACAAAATATGCCACCCTCTTTCTGTGTAAAAATGCACTCCAAAGTTTGTCTGAGGTTCAAATAGAGCTTCAGTGGTCACACTAAGCTAATTTGAGTCAATATCTTTCAAAAAAAGGAAGATAAAGACTTTGTTTACAATGAAAGCTAATGATCAATTAAGTTCAATGTACTACTCCCAAGAAAAGACAACACCAATGATGATTTCATAATCCTGAACTTTTCAAACCAGTGTAGTGTATTAGGAAACTTTATCTCATATAAATTTATATCATATTTGAAATAACAGAATTAAAAATTACTTGATGGTTAAAGGTCAATTGTGGAATAGAATATTTTTATTGCCCTTGTTCTTGAGTATTTTTCTTGGCTAAGAATTACAGACTTAACTGTGTTCAGTCATTACATTTTTTTATTTTTATCATCATCTCTCATTTTAACTGGAACACATCATGCCTTTCTCCATGTAACATGACTGAAAATAAAGCACATAGAGAGAATAACGAGTGTGCACGCATCTATGCATGTGTATAAGGAAGTAGTTATCCTTCTGTGGCAATATGGCTGGCATTGACAGCTGTGGCAGTTCCAGTAACTGAGTCGATGGGTAATTGGTCTCACAGGAAATAAATGAGAACGTGTGTGTAGTCTTGTGGGTACATGTATCTGACGTTTACGTGCATGTAAAATATACTGTGTGTCTGCTGCAGTCAGCATTAGGAGGAAGATGCTATAACATCTTGAAGACCCGCATGAGACAATTACAACTGAATATTTGAGTGCTTGAGCACTCTGCTCAGTTATGGTCTTAAAAACCAGGGCCCATATTCACAAAATGCCCCTAAGAAGTTAAGATAAGATCCTTTTAAAAAATAAAAGTTATTCACTTTAGAACTGAAAACTGTTGAAGTGAAAATTGTTAAAAGTAGGGAAGAGGACTTTCTTAAAAAGCATCTTTACAAAGTTTCTTAAAGCCGAGAACAAAATGAAGATAAAACAAAGAGGTAGAAACATTGTCCAAACACTGAACAACAGTGAATTAATCAAACACTACATATTAGGTCATACAGTGATAACGCTTGTGGTTGATCTCAGAGATGCACACATCTCCCAACCAATGCAATAATGCCATAATACTGGAAATGAAAGCGATCACAACATTAAGATACAAGTGAAAAGCATTGATGAACCTCCCATCAGCAGAGAAACACATAAGCTGTTGGATCACTTTCACATTTCATATTGTGATGTACTACATTTCATTTCCACTGTATAGTCTCACCTTGCATTCTCCCAGACATAGCTGGTTTTCCTGGTGTTTGTTGGTGTAACTGACAGGACACAAATACACATCATTTCATCATTCAAAAAATAAAAATATGAGCCATTTTTTATCTGTTAATGTCAAATAGATTAAGTGAATAAGTGCTCAAAATGATAAAGAAG
>NW_018127972.1:1730748-1736491 GCF_001952655.1 Monopterus albus | reverse complement strand
CAGGCCCTGCCTCCACCCAGAGCTGAGTGGGGCTGAGCTCTGCCTTCAACAGAGCCAGCGCTTGGTGTTATTGCACAAAGGTGAAGTCCTTCCATTCACCAGCCACTTGTTATTTGTCATTTCAGTGCAGCAAGATTTGAAAACAAAGTCTCTCACTTGGTTTTCTGATGAGGGGTTGAAATAATGCCTAGGACTTAGTGTTGTCATGATATTGTAATGTCTATCCTTGACACAATGCCTTGAAAACTATTGATATTTGATACCATTTTTGGTACCACAGGGAAAAACTAACGCCCAAATAAAGGCATAAAATTAAGACTAGACAGCACCCAGAGAGTGCAGACCTCTGCCAAGGGGCAGCTCGGTTTACCTATAATTCCATAAAAGCAATATTCCCATGATAGTTTGACCCTCATAATATGATTGCTTGACCATGAAAACCTACTGCTGGCATTTGGAATGGTCCTGAAATCTTTAATAGTTTGGAACCTATTCAAGAGAACTGACAGACATTCATTTGTTGGTTTAGATGTAAAACTTCAGGGAGTGGACTGGGGGCAAAACAGTGAAGATGTCACATTTCTGTAAGTTTGTGTTCTGCTTGTTGAACAACTATTTGATAAACTGCTCATACAGTCTGTGCTAGTGGCTGATTGTTGCACTATGGAGTGATACTTCATGTCCTCCATTTTCCCTCTGCTCAGCTGAGAGTGTGTACAAGAACCGTAGTCCCTCTCTCCTCTAAACAGAGACTGACACAAAATACAGTGGGATGCCGATACATGCTGCTGATAAAGTTCTACAGAGGAATCATCGAGTCTGTTCTCTGCTCTTCCATTACTGTATGGTTTGGCTCAGCAACCAAACAGGCTCAGGTCTTCTACCAGAGGCCTGGGAGCTTGAGGGTCCAGCGCAGTATCTTAGCTGTTCCTAGGACTGCACTCTTCTGGACAGAGATCTCAGGTGTTGTTCCTGGGATCTGTTGGAGCCACTCTCCCAGTTTGGGGGTCACAGCCCCCAATGTTCCTATTAACATGGGGACCACTTGTGCCTTCACCTTCCACATATTTTCTAGCTCTTCTTTCAGCCCTTGGTATTTCTCAAGCTTCTCGTGTTCCTTCTTCCTGATGTTGCTATCGCTTGAGATTGCTCCAGACATAAACAGAGTGATGTGGTGTATGCAATTAAGTGTAGTCAGGAGTGTAACGACTTGTACATTGGTGAAACTAAGCAGCCGCTTCACAAACGCATGGCCCAACACAGGAGGGCCAACTCCAGTGGACCAGAGTCAGCAGTCCACCTCCACCTGAAGGACAAAGGACATTCTTTTGAGGACAGTGAAGTCCAGATCCTCTCCAGAGAACATCGCTGGTTTGAGAGAGGAGTTAAGGAAGCTATTTTCGTAAAAATAGAACACCCCTCACTAAATAGGGGTGGTGGACTAAGACACAACTTGTCATCCATCTACAATCCTGTTTTGAGATCTCTGCCCAAACATGCCCACCAGGACAATAGGCATCGGTCGACAGGGGAGGATTCAAAGATAGGTACTCCTTTGTTCATTACGCCTTTCTGCAATTCTGATAGCTGGCTAACTTCTCTCCTTGTTGCCTTGATCTTGGACTCCAACCTCCTTCTCCATGGAGGATACTTCTCCTTATTGTCTTTGTTAAACTTATAGCCAAGCATCTCAAGGATCACGGTTGCTGTGGTGTATATGAGCTTGTTGGTCTCAGTGATGGTCGTAGTAGGCATTGTTCTTACTGCTGAATTCACATCCTCTAGTAAACTATCAGAAGGCACTTCACTTAGTTTTGGTAACCAGCCACGGAGGTTCCTGTGTCCATCTTGCTTGTGATCTTCAATCTCAGGTCAGCTGCTCTTGAATTAAGCTCATCTCGGCTTGTTATTGGGGCTTGGCACCCAATCTCCGATTGTGAGGGTGATGATGATATCTCCCCCCTGTCCTGGTGTCCTGGCTTCTGTTCTCTCAGCCTTATATTGTTTACTTGCCCATTACTACCTTACATAAGGACATGTACATACACATTGAGAGCCGCTGTACCAGAGTCAAATTCCTCGTGTGTCCAACACACCTGGCCAATAAAGCTGGTTCTGATTCTGAAAGCAAAGTAGGACAGATCACATCAGGTTATGCCAGGTGACAGTTAAGGGGAGCACGGGGTGTACCGCTCTTTAGGTTCTGACAGCGGAAACACAGCTGGAACACCGGGGGTCCTCACTACTGTGCTCTGTATGAAATGTAGCTGCCTGCTAATAGATCTAGCTTGGTCAGATAATGAGTACTCCTATCTCCCAAAATGTTGAAACAAATTTCTAAATTGCCATTACTCTCAATCTAAGTGGCACCTGAGAAAATGTAAAAACTTAATAAACTGTCATAATACCAGCCCTATGGATAAAAATTATAACAGCCTTGAGCGTGGCTCACATCTTTCCCATCACTGTCTGGGATCAAGATAATCCCACTTGGCTCTCACCCAGCTGTTACTGCATAGAGTGGATCTTTCCCCAGCTCTGGGCTGTCGCCTTGCTGGGCTCCTTTAGTTGCTGTGACACAAAACAGGAAGCGAGTCCAAAAACCATAACACTTTCGGCACTATTTGCCTGTTCACCTGTTCACACTCCCAAACACTCACACATTCACACAAAAATTCCTCATAATTATGCAAAAGAAAAAACTGTATAACAGCAGACCCCTGAAGGCTGATTGATTGTGAAATTAAAGATTTTTAGTAGCCTCTATTCAGTGTTGCACTTTGTAGAGAGCCCATGCACAGCTGTCTCACAACTGCCTCACAGCTGCACACTGAGATGAACTGTCCATTGCAAAATGCATTGTCAGATTTGGTCAAATTTGCATATTGAATTGCCAATTGCAAGATGAATTGCAATTTGAATAAAGAGACCAAAAAACATGGCTAAATGAAATGCAATCCATTTAGCTTTCCTTTCGATTTTTAATTAATGCAAACTAAACTGAGGACTGAATCACTTTGCATATTGAATTGTAAATTGCAAAATGCATTGTCAAAGTACATGACCAAATTGCATATTGAACTGATAACTGTTAAATGCAATTCCATTTGAATAAAGAGTCCAAAAACTCCCACATGTTGGTGCTGAGAGCCAAGGCTGGATTATGGACTGGGTGAATGGGGCCAATGCCCCAGGGTCGCAGACTGTCAGGGGCCTTGAAATAACAGAGTTCACAGGTGTGGTCAGCACCATGTAAATCATTTAATTTTAGGGTGATGTCTTGGTTTAAGGTTAGGGTAAGCTCCTGGAAATGAATTTAAGTCAATGTAAAGTCCTCATGAGGAACAAAAACAAACATGTGGTTGTCTCTGTGTTTAAATGTGGATGAAGCCAAGTCTTGCATTAAAAAGATGTATGCTTGAAGATACAGTAGCTCAGTTACTGGCTGGTTTTCAAGGTGCCAGCCTTCAGGCTAGCAGAGTAAGAGTCTTAAAGAGATTAGGTACTTAAAAGCAAACACACTCAGATGCACACACACACTCACATAGTCCCATATTAACAGTGGTCTCTGCTGTCAGTGACATTGAGCCTCTGTATCACAGCAGAGTGCTTTGATGAGCAGTACCATTTTGCATGCTGTTTCTTTCCCTCTTCTCTCTTCTCCCCACAGACACAGCCAGTTGAGGGAGATGTCCAAGTTGTGTAATGCATTCAGTGCATGTTGTGCTGCCAGGCTCCATCTGGACACAGCCAGTTTTTAACCAAGCACCAATTAGGATGCAACATCAAACGGCATGTAAAAACCCTTTAACTGGATACCCAGGTTAATTTGTCTGTGTGCGTGTTTGGACAAAACACATGCACAGAGACTTTTAAGTCATTGCTGGCTACTTCAGAATGAGCAAAGAGTAAAACATTGCTTTATTAGTAAAACTGTAGTATATTAGTAAAACTGTATTTAAGACATTTTAAGGCTTTTAAGGTCCTGTGGCCACCCTGTAAAGGGAGAAATATCAGCTCATTTGTTTTGTACCTGAGCAGGAGATATTGCTAATGGTAACATTAGCTGTATCTCCTACTGTGGCTGGGAGACTGCAGCACATCGAACACAGTGCATTCCTTCAGATTCATGCCATGCTGAAATAAATGTTTAGTCATTTTAGAGGTCTTTCTTTCTTGCACAAAATATCTATACTGTGGGTTTTGCATTTTGCTATGTCATTATCTTTTTTAGTGAAGCTATGCCAAACTTTTTTCCCCCCAAACAGTTTTCTGCAGTCAGCCATGGTCCATGGTGTAAATAGAAGCATCTCTTCACATGCTTTGTTGATGTGCTGCATGCAAATGATGTGGCGTTAAGTCTGTGTAGCAGGTCCTGTCAGATAAGTGAAACTTTTATGGACTGTATAATGCTTATTGTGATTAGATAAGATGATTGTAAACCAGAGTCGGTGTTTTGCTGTGTGCCAAGAGGGTCTTAGGCAATGTGTGTCTATTGGACTCTTTATGGTCCCTTCCTTGGGGAATTCAGGGGAAGATTTTTTTCTTCTTTTAGTTTATCTAAAACATGTTTCCAATTGGGTGGCGGAATTGGTGAGTGTTTGTTCAGAGGATTCCTTCTCCTCTGAAGTAGTAAAAGTTTCAGTTTTTAATGTAATGTTAAACAGCTCTTGGTTCCCGCTAGCTGCCAAAGTGTCTCCACATGTTGTCTGATGCAAATCAGGTTTATTGCCAAGATTTGTCTTCTTTGGGGTCTATGAATGCATTTGCATACTGATTTGGGGGTGGGGGTGGGGGGGTGTTTGAAGCTCCAGATCTGTCAGGCTTTGTTACAGCTAAGATTTAAATGCCATAGAATATCTGTGGAGAGACCTAATAATTGCAGTTTATTAATGCTTTCCATCGACTCTAATGGAACTTGAGAGAATCAACCAGGAAAAGCTGAATAAACTGGCCAAATCTAAGTGTGCAAAGACTTGCCCAAAAACCTTCAACCCTTCAACCTAAGGGCAATATAAAAATGCAGTGGTTACCACTGTTGCCTAACAGCAAGAAGGTTCTGGGTTCTGGGTTGGCCTTGTGGCCAACTGGCCCCTCTCTGTGTGGAGTTTGCATGTTCTCTGTGTCTGAGTAGGATTCCTTCAGGTAATCAAGCTTCCTCCCACAGTCCAGAGGTTTGCTGGTGACTCAACTGCCCATACATTTGAATGGCTGTCTCCAAGTGTCACCCCTGTGATAAACTGACAACCTGTCCAGGGTGTTCCCTGCATCTTACCCTTTTTCAGATGGGATTGCGTCCAATCCCCCATATCCTTCAACAGGATAAACCGTGTAGCTAATGGATGGACAGATATTTTGTAAATGAGAGATTTCAGTTTTTGATCTTAATACATTTGGAAACATTTCTAAATATTAACTTTGGGTTATTATGGGTGTAGACTAATGGGCAAAAATGGCAATATCATAAATTTAAAATGATCTACAAGAGTAAATTATCTACAGCTGTAAAGTGTTCAAAAACTGAAAGTCTGAATACTTTCTGAAGTCCCTCTATGTATACACACACTGCTGTCAGCAACCACATCCCTTATCTCAAAGCCCTTTGTGAAGGCCTCTGTCCTGGCCTTCACCATGTGAGGGCCTAAACCACCACCAGCAATGGACTTGGTTGGGTAATTTCTTTGTTTATGTGTGTAGGTTAAGTTGTAGGTAAATATTGTTTGATATCAGACATACACAATTC
>NW_018127972.1:1712498-1730694 GCF_001952655.1 Monopterus albus | reverse complement strand
TGATTCAGGAAGTGGTTCGGATTTTGCCGCGAGTTTTGACAGCGATATAAACCCCTCAGGCTCCATTCAAAATGTGGGTGTTTGATGGAGAAAAAAGAAATCGCCTAAGACCTGCCACAGTGGAGAAACTGTTGTTTTTAAATAAAAACCAATGATGTGTCCCCTAAACCATAATCACTGGCCATACCTCAACGTTACAAAAGCACAATCATTGTCCATACCCCAACCCCAACCACCCTCACCTCACTGTAAATAATCATTTCCATTTTCATCATTTCCAAATAATCATTTTTCATACTGCCAGTATATATATATATATACACAGTATACTGCCATCACTACAATATACATGTTTTGCATACTTCTTTATTTTGCTGACAGTTTTATTCACAGGCTTTCTGCAAAATGCCACACACTTCAAATTCATGCCAACTGATATTGTTGCATCCAGTAGATGTCCTACTAGAGCAAATGAAGCTTCAAGAAGCTTTGCGCTGGAGTGAACCAATTGGATGAAAGGCTTCATTGCTTCATGAAGCTTCATCTGCCCATCACTAATTGTTAATATGTGTAAATTTTCTTTTGAGTTACCGTGTTTCCTGGTCCATGGATGGGGGGGGCAGTTCAGCCAAAAGATTGGACTGAGGAAGCAGCAGGTTTAAATACCTCCCACTAAGCCCAGACTGCACCAAGTGCCGTATACAAGGAGGCGGGGAGTTTGGGAGAAATTTATTGTTTATTTGTTGGTAGTTTATGTTAGAGCTTTATTTGTCAAGTTATGTTAATTTCTTTACATTTAAAGGAAAATATTTAGTTGTGAGCAGACTGTTTAGTGTTTATTAGTTGATTATTTTGGTAGTGTCTTTGGTCTACCCCTTGAGTGTGTTGTTTTTTTGGCCAGCCAATATATATGTTCCCCTGTGTGTGTGTGTGTGTGTGTGTCACTTGTGAGGTCAGTTGGTTTTTGTTGAGGTATCAGACAGTTCAGTTTGCTGTATTTTGAGTTTCCTTATCTTTTGTTGACCTCTTTTTAGGGCCCAATTTATCTGATGTTAATGTTTGCATTTTTCCTTACATTTGGGTTAATAAAAAGCCCTTTATTTTGAACTTTGGAAGCTGTGTCTTTTTTCCTTACTGCTTGGTCCCTGACACCCATCATGTCTAAAAGCACATCAAGCTCAATTCATGTTTCCATTCCCTGTTCCTAATGTGCATTTCCATTTTAAAGCTCTGATTTATAATAATTGAGGGTGCTGTGCAACTTTCATTGGATTCCAGCGTCCCTTCCCCTCAACAAAGCTCCTGCATGGGAGACAAGAATGCACCAAAAGCTGCACCTGAGCACCTGGAAATCCTGAGTGAAGATAGTACCACGCTTACAAGATGAAACAGGCAGATGTTTTAATAATATACCTTTTTCCAGCATCCTTTGGTCAGGAAGACTAATGCTTCCTTTCAAACACATTAGCATTTTTATAATCCCAGCTGAAGACCCCTCTCCCTCTCCCTCTCTTGGCAGCATGATAAGGAGGCACAGTCCAGCTTTATGACAGCATGGAGTAACTGGAACACAGCGTCAGTGTTTACAGACGAGGAGGGAGAGAAAGAGAAAAATCTCTTTCAGATGGATAAAGATTGCCAATTCAATAAATTGGGAAACTATGAGAGAGTAAGACAGGCTGTCAGTCTGACACTGTGGGCAAAAGAGTGGCAAAGCAGGAGTGATGTATAAAAAAGGTAGATGATTCAGTCACTTGCTGGTGTAGGGAGTTCACTGGAGGTGGCATTCACAGCCTAAAGCTCAATTCATCTGCAGTGAGCTTTCTGCCCATTGAAGGTGGCTCTGCTCTAATTATGTAAAAATGTGTGAAAGCCCAGCATCAGCACTATCTTTTTTTTCCCCCTCTGGTGTCAAATCTTGATGTCTGTAATCCCCACAGTATGTTATTTCCTGCTGCTTAACTTTTCTGTGTGCACTGATCATGGTAGCACATCAGACATGGAATAGGGTACAAATGTCACGCTGCACAGCTCAGTGACCTAGATGAAAGCACTGATCCCACTCTGCTCCAAGTAAAATGCTCCATAGACCTATCTTTACTGAGGTGGTACTCTGTGCCTGCATAGGTATAGATCAGAGTTCTGCACAAGTCCAGTTTTGAGAGCCACTGCCCGCAATGCTCTGTATCATTTCTAAATGAAATCCGGACCTGACTCAACACCTTATTTTAAGGGGACTCTGGATAGATTTACAAAACCCATAGGCTGTCAGAGTTGGTGGTCATTATCATTACTCCAGTCTATAGTGGACTAAAGCCATTCCCGCTTAGCACAGATATATTGGGTTACATATTCAATCTGCCGTCCAGAAATGCATTCTGACAAGCCCTGGTGGCACAGACATTTAAGGTACCAAAGCAAGTGACTTACCCCGTGATCTTAAAGAAAAGCTACGTTTTACTATAGCTTTGATTTTATTACCATAGCTCTGGTCATTGGTTCCACTGGCTATGAAAACCTTCTAACCGTGTTCATTTGTGAAATTCAAAATAAGTTAGCAGGTTAGCCTAAACTATTTGGAAGAGGTAATGAAGTGACCACAAATCAGTGAAAAATATACTTTATTGGTTAGCTTTTGTTAGCTGCTGTAAAACAATCACCTGTTTATCAGGCTATATACTAATTTTTACTGAGGCATGTCAGGGGATTGTGTGCATTATTGTATTTGATTGTGTTGTTTTGTTAAAAAAAAAGCAAATGTAAATTTCCTGGATTGGTGTGTGGTTGCAGGTCATTATGTCACAGGCTGTTTTCAACAACCTATGTTAATTTTGTCAGTTAGCTTTATGGTCATAAAATAGATGTAAAGGATGTCTCAGCCAGCTGTGCAGATGTTTAGATCATTATTAATTTAAGTAGTACCCCATATGTCATTGTCCTCCCATGATGCTTTGAGCTCTTCTCCTCTCTCTTCACTCTCCGTGCATCTATATGCCACCATTACACATCATTAACTTTGTGTCTCCTCTCTCCCTGTAGTGTGTCTTCTCTCTCTCCCTGTACCTTTCTGGCTCTGGAGCTCTATGTTTGTGATGAGCAGCCACTGTCCACATTAACTTGCCCACTGTTTGATTGTTTCTTGTTGTGTATGTTGTTTTCTTTTCTTTTCTCTCTCCTCTATCCACTCACCCCAGCCAGCCGAGGCAGATTTCTGTCTGCCAGAGATGTCTTCAGTTAAAAGGCATTTTTCCTCCCCACTGTCACCAAGTGCTTGATCAGGGGGATTTGCTGAATTTTTCCCAATAATAATAATAAAGTCTAAACCCTACTATGTAAAGTGTGCCGAGATTATTTTTTTGTCATTTGGCTCTATACAGGTAAAATGTAATTGAATTTAACTGAAAATGTTAAACCAACTATTTGTCAGTGAAAGCTGTGTAATGTCTAACCCCAACAAACCAGCAGACAAAATACTTAACTGTGTGTTAGGGTTTTGGACTTGTTTGCTGTTTGTGACTTTTATTTTGTAAGACTTTCCTGTTTTTGTCATCTCACCTGCCTCAGCTTTACTATGGCCTGGATGTCTCAAGCCTTTATATTCTCCTAACTTCCCTCAGTTGTTTGCTGGTTCATCTGCTCACTACACCCTTTTTCTCCCCCATTGCTCCTGCTTCATTTAGGGACAATGTTGTTTTTTTTGTTTGTTTTTTGGGGGGTCATCTTAGGTTTCTGTTTCTTTGGTTTGTTAGTTGTGTTTTGTGCTTCTTCGTTTGTTATAGCTGCCTGACTGATCTGTTTAGTTAGTTTTCTGTAGACATCCTTGTGTTGCCTTGTCAAATTGAGCACCTTTAGTTGTACTCCTTGCCTCTTTGCTCCATATCTGTTCTATTAAAATCAACTAGATGGGTAGATAATCCTTTATTGTCATTGTAACATGTACAATGAAAATTTAAAGTGACCTCCAGTCGGTACAGCCATTAAAAAAAAACATAACATGTAAAACAAAAACATATATAAACATTAACTGCAAAAAAAAATTAAATAAGCAACAGACCCCTCACACTAAAACTGTACTTCAGTCTGCATTTGGGTTCTTCTCTATCCTTAACCTTGACAGTATGAACCAGCCAACAGAGGACTCAGTAGACAAGACTAGACAGCTGCTCATTATGACTCGTGATTCAAGCCCTGAGTGTACGTATTCTCACCACCGCAGACCCTCGGCAGCAGCTGGAGATGTGTGCCAAGATTAGAAACCTTTATCGAACTCGCCCCTGGTTAATGGCTACACCAAAAGTGCCACGGTTGTTGGCCCAGGTGGCCTCTATTGAAGCCAAAATAAGGAGCTGCAAAGACTGGTCTGTCCAAGGATCCTCAGTCCCAGCCCAGTGTGAGCAACACCTCTAAGTTCCAGTCTATTCCTGTAATCAACTCTAAGCTCCTGACACCCAACCATAAGCGTAAAGTAAAATAGATGATTGAAAAATAAATTCCATTTTGTAAAAAGTCCACACTACAGATTGAATTAGGTGAAAAAAAATCTATTTTAAAGAAGAAAAGAAATGTGTATCACAATGAGCAGCTTAACCTTTGCTATCAAGGACCTATCCGCTGTCACCTGTGTATGAGCTGGTGTGGATAACCTGTCAGCTCATCTTTTCCTGTGCCAGATGGTCACTCAAACTATATGATACCTTCTAGCCATTCTGCCTGAACTTTGCCTATGTGAATCTGACCAATTGCTTGAACTCTATTACTTAGTTGGCTCTGACCAAGGATGTTTGTTCAGGATTTCTGTTTTTTTTTTTTAACCTCTGGCTTTGAAGACTAATTTTTGCCTGTTGGTTTGGACTTTGCCTCTGTGCTCTGATTCTCTCACCTGTTTTGGGCCAGTGTTTGGAGTTTATTACTTACCAATTCTGTTTCTGCACTGAGCTCAGCCTTATTTTGTAATTTTTTATGTTGAAGTAAAAAAATTTTCTTTTTCTCTTTGAGTAGTTCAGTCCTGTAATTGTGTTCTCTCATGTGGGAGTTGTACTGTGTTTTTGTCTCTCCTCGCAAGAGCTACTTCTCCTACTTTCAGCTGCTCCCATTAGGGGTCGCCACAGCAAATCATCAGTTGCCAATCAACTGATGATGTGCATGTTTTATGCCCCATGCCCTTCTGGATGAAGTCTAATTTAGAGTAGTCAGTCAACCTAACCTGCGTGTCTTTGGACTGTGGGAGGAAGCCAGAGTACCTGGAGAAAACCCGGGCAGGCACAAGGAGAACATGCAAACTCTGCACAAAAAGGCATCAGGTTAGCCGAGGCATCAACCCGGAGCCTTCTTGCTGCGAGGCAACAGCACTAACCACTATTCCACCGTGCCGCCTGCTCCTTGCCAGAGCTAATATACCTATACTATACCTACCTAACCACCTGTATAAAAGAAGTCTGCCTAACATGAAAATACTTACCTCCTCATATTCACCAGAGAATTGTTGAATGATCTGTGATCATCTGTTTATGCTGCCATCTCACCTGCCGGTTCTTTGCAGTCACCGTTTCTCTTCTCCTCAATTCTCTCCTTTCACTTGCAAGACCAGGAGAGCATGCATGCAGTATTTAGATCTAACATCTAGCTCACTTCCGCCCATTTCTAGCAATAGACCAGTAATCCCTCCAGCCATTCACTGATTCCATCTTTGTTACAAATGTACCATTTCATTGCATTTTTCATCCCAATCATTTCCCCATTGTACACACAAATTGTATAACCTATAAATAAACCTCTTTGTAGCTTTAATTTATGTTGCAAACAAATTGATATGAATGATTTAAACTTTTAATGACAGAGGAATTGTGTTGGGGGCCCAGGATTATAGTCTTTCATGGGGCCCAAAATCTCTGGGTTGCAAAACAACACACCCCTGGAAAAATTGTGTGACTCAAACTGTTTCAAACCCTCCCCTGCAGCTTTACGTACTAAAGAGATGTATCCCTGCATTTGCAGTCTCAAAAAACTGCTCCAAACACCTGCCTCAACAAGACAAAAACTAAAATAATGTGTCTCATGAATATTTACACGTACTATGGAAATAACCCCAAAATGACAAAAATCACTGTCAGCTGTAGAGAAGATGAAGATGATGGCTGCACACTGCATTGATCATAAGGTGATGGCAATGTTAGATGCTGCATTTCAGTATCGTGAAACCCATAAAGATTAGTCTAATGCCTGTTTATCAATGCAAACTGTGTCTGGATTCAAAAGCCCAGATCTGAGTGCAAATCCATCATCACATGAAAGGCTGCTCCACCTCTGCTGGAGATACTAATACCACTACATAGCTCTCTCTCACACACACACATATTCTTGTTAGCATTCTCTTCTGTATCCCACCTACTGACATTGCTATTGATTACGGTGGGGGACCTTAATGACCCTGCACAATGAGCAACCACCATAAATGCACAATTTCTTTGTCCCCAACCTCAAGGAAGACAGTCTGGCCCTGTGGGAGTGTCAGAGGCTTATCAGGGCAGACAAAGCCATTTTTCAAGGGTTGGCACATTATAAAAGCAGATAAGATGCATTTCTGCTTTTACCAGTGTAAACTCTATCTACCTAACACTGGAACAATACAAGCCCGTCAAGTCTGTATACACAAAGTTGAATGCAAAGACATCAGGCTACATGAAAAACCATGACATGTTAAATACATAAAATCACAAAGAGTTCCCATATTTACAACAGAAAGCTGGAGTCTTTTCAAGTATGATTTGTCTGCAGAGTCATTAGGGTGTGTGGATGCAGAAGGATAACAGAATACCAGCATACGTTGGATCAGCAGATAACCAGCCTCTTCACTAAATATGCCCAAATACATGAAGTACTAAAAGAAAGTATTGTGATGAATGTTTCCAAAAGGGAGTAAAAATAATTACTTTTTCTCTTAAGGTCTACTCAAACAAAAGTAAAAAAAAAAAAAAAACATCTGCTACTTTACTCACCCCAGATGAAAAGAAAATTAGAAAAGACCTCAAAAATGTTGCATTTGTTTCAAATGTTCCTTTTTTTCCCCTTCAGAACAAAAAGATGCACAAAATCTCAAATTAGCCTCTTAAGTTTGAAAGATATCTTCCCAGTCTGATTCATGTATCTCATGCGAAGCTCAGACAGAGCAAATAAAAAGCTCTGCAAAAACACTCACTAACTTAATGTTTTTGACTTAATGGGTTTTTTTTCCCGCAGTGATAGCTTTATCTGATTTCCCAGCATGCCCCAGTGGCTAGATGCTGCATTTCTTCCAGCGGTATTATTCATGTTCATGTTTCTCTTATATTCCTGTATTTTAAATTTTTCACCCTGTACTGTATTTGATTAGTCTTGTCTAGTTATTTTTACCCACCACCCTAAAAGTAACCACTGTTGCATTTCATGCTCTGCCCTCTTGTTTCACTATTACATTGTCCTACTGGTTTAGGTTTGAAAGCTGGATTTTAAGAGGATGAATCCTACTGTCTGGACTGGGTGTTTTCACACCTAACCTGTTATTTTTGGTGCTTTTACCTAATTGTTCAGGCTGGTGAGAAGGTTTAACCAGTTGGACCTGATGCAGACCAAACATCTGGTCCAAGACCTTCTGAAAAGATTGTGGTCTGAAATCAAACAGACCATGGTGTTTTGTGACAGAATATCATAACTTCAAAAGCTAAACTACTAATAAATCTACCTTCTTTATTCTTTATTCGGATCCCCATTAGCTTTCATAAAGCAGTTGCTAGTCTTCCTGGGGTCGAGACAAAAACAATAACAACAAAAATAAGAAAGAGTGAAGTCTAATATTTTTCTGTTTTGAGTGTTAGATATCAGAATCATGGTAAATGGTCTTATACTTTTATAGTGCTTTCCTATGCATTGCAGCACATTCAAAGTACTTTCACACTATTTGGCCATTCACCCATTCACGCACCAGTGTCATCACCAGGAGAAACTGAAGGTTCAGTGTCTTGCTCAAGTACACTTCAACACGTGGATTGGACAAGCTGGGAATTGAATCATCCGGTTAAGAAACGATGCGCTCTAACTCCGGAGCCACAGCCGCCCCATTATCAACAGCCTTGTTGCTGAAGATAGGCCATTCTTTGAGTGGGGCATCATTTGACAAAGTAAACATAAATACTATGTTGCACTTTTGCGCAGCACTTGCAGTATGAAGTCAAAAGGCTGAAAATATATGCATACATGTGCTGATGTGAAACAGTGGTTAGCACTGTTGCCTCAGAGCAAGACAATTATGAGTTTGAGCCCAGGCCAAGTCACAAATATAGGCAACATTTTTCTCATCCTTTGCTATCATCTGTCTTTTCTCTGCTCAAGAGGGATATGTCCTTCTACATTACTTTTTTGCAGTTTTTTTATATAACCTAACGTTAGAGTCTGACAGATAATGTTTTCATCACAATGCAGTTATCTATTGCTGTCCGCATAATCAGGCTCTTCTTTGGGACAATTCAAGCGCTCTTGGGGCCCCTCTGGCAGCTATGGGGCCCTACTAAGCAGGTGCTTAGTTTGCTTATGCCTCAGGCCAGCTCTGCAGCTGTAGGCACCAAACAGGGGAGACAAGAGCCAGACTTCCAGGGAAAAATAACCAAGTTAGGTAAGACTACATTCAGCTGGTGGGCATCAAAATAATGCAATTAATGGGCACAAATTGATTTGACAGTCGTAGCAGACCAATTGGTGGCTTGTGTATGAACTTGAATGGATGTAACTGGCTGATTATTATAACTGAAAGTAGCAACACAGTAACATCCTTAACTAAGCCAGCTGCTGTTACAGTCACACTGGGAGTGCAGATGACACATTCTGCTATGATTTAGCTACTAGCACAAATGGTAATGGTTCAAATCCTGAATGGGGGCAGAAGTGAACCGGACCCTCAAGAGCGGAAAGGTCCGGTCTGCCTCCTCAGTCCAGGCAAACCTGGTAGCGGGAGAGGTGATTTTAGTAAGGGAAAAACCACTGTGCTGTAATGCCGTATGAATCGTCTGTAAAAATGATCAAACCCCAGGAAACATTGTTGTCAGGGCCGCTCGGCGGCCGCTGCCTCTCCTCCGTCTTTCTCTCCTCTGCTCTCTCTATCCTGTGGGCTCTGCACCTCAGCTGTGTTGCATTCCAGTAATTAGTGACTGGTTTGTTGAGGCACACAGCTGGGGTGCATGGTAAATGGTAAATGGACTGTATTTTATATAGCGCTTTCTCACAGTGTGTTGCACTGGCCAAAGCGCTTTACAGAGGTGATACACCATTCACCCATTCACACACAACATTCACACACTGATGACGACAAGCTGCCATGCACCGGCGCTAGTCAAGCCACCAGGAGCAATTCGGGGTTCAGTGTCTTTTTGGGATCACCCTTGATTCTCCCCCTCTCGATAATAAAACCCAGGAAGCTAACCATGTTCACATGGAACTCGTACTTTTCTACCTTGACAAACAGCCAGTTCTCAAGCAGGCACTTGAGGACCTGTCGGATGTGATGGGTGTGTTCTGTGGGAGACTGGGAAAAGGATGCAGGATGTCGAGGTAAACAAAAACAAACCAGTTAAGGAAATCAGGACATCATTCATGAGGGCTCGGAAGATGGCCGGGGCATTGGTGAGACCAAAAGGCATCACTAAATTATCGAAGTGCCCTATACAGTGGTGTGAAAAAGTGTTTGCCCCCTTACTGATTTCTTATCTTTTTGCATGTTTGTCACACTGTAATGTTTCAGATCGTCAAACAAATTTATATATTAGTCAAAGATAACACAAGTAAACACATCATGCAGTTTTTAAATGAAGGTTTTTATTATTAAGGGAAAACAAAATCCAAAACTATATAGCCCTGGGTGAACAAGTGTTTGCCCCCCTGTCAAAACACTGGTTTATCGCACCTGAGTTCAATTTCTATAGCCACACCCAGGCCTGATTACTGCCACACCTGTTCGCAATCAAGAAATCACTTAAATAGGACCTGCCTGACAAAGTGAAGTAGACCAAAAGATCCTCAAAAGCTAGACAGCATGCCGAGATCCAAAGAAATTCAAAAACAAATGAGAAAGAGAATAATGAAGCTCTATCAGTCCGGAAAAGGTTATAAAGCCATTTCTAAAGCTTTGGGACTGCAGCAAACCACAGTGAGAGCCATTATCCACAAATGGCGAAAACATGGAACAGTGGAGAACCTTCCCAGGAGTGGCCGGCCAACCAAAATTACCCCAAGAGCGCAGCGACAACTCATCCAAGAGGTCACAAAAGACCCCACAACAACATCCAAAGAACTGCAGGCCTCACTTGCCTCAGTTAAGGTGAGTGTTCATGACTCCACCATAAGAAAGAGACTGGGCAAAAATGGCTCAGCAGTGGTTTTTGTCTTGGAACTCTGCCATGCAAACCATTTTTGCCCAGTCTCTTTCTTATGGTGGAGTCATGAACACTCACCTTAACTGAGGCAAGTGAGGCCTGCAGTTCTTTGGATGTTGTTGTGGGGTCTTTTGTGACCTCTTGGATGAGTTGTCGCTGTGCTCTTGGGGTAATTTTGGTCGGCCGGCCACTCCTGGGAAGGTTCTCCACTGTTCCATGTTTTCGCCATTTGTGGATAATGGCTCTCACTGTGGTTCGCTGCCGTCCCAAAGCTTTAGAAATGGCTTTATAACCTTTTCCGGACTGATAGAGCTCCATTATTCTCTTTCTCATTTGTTTTTGAATTTCTTTGGATCTCGGCATGATGTCTAGCTTTTGAGGATCTTTTGGTCTACTTCACTTTGTCAGGCAGGTCCTATTTAAGTGATTTCTTGATTGCGAACAGGTGTGGCAAGAGAAATTGAACTCAGGTGCGATAAACCAGTGTTTTGACAGGGGGGCAAACACTTGTTCACACAGGGCTCTATAGTTTTGGATTTTGTTTTCCCTTAATAATAAAAACCTTCATTTAAAAACTGCATGATGTGTTTACTTGTGTTATCTTTGACTAATATATAAATTTGTTTGACGATCTGAAACATTACAGTGTGACAAACATGCAAAAAGATAAGAAATCAGTAAGGGGGCAAACACTTTTTCACACCACTGTAGGTGTTTTAAAAGCTGCCTTACATTCATCACCCTAGCAAATGTGGACCAGGTGGTAAGCATTGCAGATGTCAAGTTTGGAGAAAATGGTAGCTCCCTGAAGGGAATCAAAGGCAGAGTTGAGCAATAGAAGGGAGTATTTATTCTCAACCATTATGTTGTTGAGACCACAATAGTCAATACACGGGTGCCATCTTTCTTGCCTACAAAAAAAAAAACAACCCTGCGCCGAGCAGTGACAACGAGGGTGGGATCAGCCTAGTGGGCTGGCTGAGGCAGGAAGGACATGGCAGCTGATAAGCAAATGGCCAGGAGAGATGAGAAGAATGAGGATAGGCAGCATAGAGCTGGTGGTCTGGAGAGCTAGCTAGTTTGCAGGGAAGACCTTGAGTACAAAAAGCATGTAGACTTTGACGTGGTACTCACAGAGAGATAGCTAGCTTGCAAGGAAGATGGTGAGGACATGGGCATGGTACTCACGGAGATGCCAGCTGCAGACATGACACTGATACAGGTATATGCACCCCACATTTGAAAGACAGGAATCTGGTTGAAAATCAGTGAAGTCTTCCTTTAAGTATATTCACTCATCCAACCTAGTTCTTTTCAAGTGCTCTGGCATCTTAAAACCCGCTTTGACAAATACCCCAATTTCTCTTTAAGAACTATCATCCTGAACAGGTGCCAGTTTGTACTTTTCAAATAAAGGTGAGCTGATCCTTCTCCATAATTTTCAGTGCTTGTCATTAAAAGCTTTTCAGAGGACTCCTTGGTATGATTTGGAGAAAACGATAATATAGGTGTGGTGCCAGTACTAGATGGTTACCTACAGTTCTCATGGTTTATGACCATGTTCACTTCATTAGCATGTAACAAAAGGACTTCATCTTCTGGGCTCAGCTGCTGCTGTTTCTGCCAGTATGTTCCTCTGTCACAGCAGCAGGCTCATTTTAATCACTTGCTGGCAAACAAAAAAGAGGGGTGGAACAAAAGATGAGAAATATCTGCTGTTTCCAGAGAGACTGAGGTAGGGGAAGAAGACAGCTCAGTGGAGGGAGAGAGGACAGTGTGTGTGTGCTCTTGTTGACTTTGCTACAACAAATATTAATAATGAGAGATTAAAGATATCATTCACCTTGTAAAGTGAGGAGTGGAGACAGCTGGACATTTATTGCCTCAACCAAAGATAATGGTATGGTGTGAGAGACTTCCTGTAGAGGCAACACCTGTGACTTGACATTGCAACAACTTTTAGAGATCGGAGTACAAACAGAATGTAAACTTTACTAGAGCACATCAAAGTGCATTATGCACTCCCATCAGCAGACTTCTTTGATTCTAATGTTAGACAACTGACTCATAATATTTGTATATGACTATAAATAAATAATTTCTCATCTGTTGGAGCAGAAATACATTTTTTTAATATATAATCTCATCATACAAAAAAAATCACATTACTACCACACAAATAACTGTTCATAGAAACAAATTACATCATGTATTAACCTGCCATTTATATTTGCCCATCTTACCTGGATCAGGAGCAACATGTTAATGCAGGTGTAAACACATAGAACACTATGGAGTCATGCTTGCAATCAAAGCAGCCAGGACAAATCTGGGCAACTAACCTCCTGTAAAAAGACTCTAGAGGCTCTATTTTCCTTCAGTAGGGCTCAGTGCTAAACTCGTGTCTAAACTCCAGGCATGTTCAACTGTGTTTTGCAATTTTTGTGAACACAGACACAGCCAGGAGTTACCAGGCACATTGTGGAGAAGAGGCAGAATACATTATTAGTGGGAGAAATACATGGTGAGCAAATGAAGTCGGGCCTGGCTTTAGTTATGTCCAATCAAAACAGCTCCTCTCATCCCCTTTAAAGAGCAGGGCAGAAAACTGACTGACTGATGAGACTGATGTCAGGACAAGGAAATATATGAGAGGAAAGATACTTTTCATGTATCTTCTTCTCCTACCAGTTATGTACTGTGTTCCTAAACTGACAGTGACTAGTTATGTAAAAATACTGCACATAAATATTCACTCAATAGTCACTGATCAGCTTCTGTGCATAGACGGCAGAAGGTTTCTGATCCTGTAACCAGCAGCAGTTATATAGTGCAATTTACTCACAGTTGCTTCCAGTGTGCGAAATCAATGGGGGTCTCTCATGTAACATTATAAACATTTCACTGTTTTTAAAGTAATACACTAAAATCATATTGTAATCACTGTGTTGATAGTGAAACTGACTATGGTTCATCAGAGCGCACAGCCAGTGGATGTGTCACCCACTTTATCTCCACCTACAGCTGCTTTTGAAGCTGATCAAACCGGCCATAAAATGCAAAAACAGACAAAACGTATATCCCCATGGTAGTAAAGAAGGCATTTCTGTGTGACACTTGTTCATTTGAAGACAATATAACTTAAGAGTGGCAGCAGTGCACAGTGAGGTCGGACTGACTTTATCTGCTGCATAACAGGATTAATAGGGACTTCTGCAGTTGTTCAAAAACTTTAATCTGGATCAGATTATACATCAGGTAATCCAGATTTCTTTTGTGCCTGTTATTCAAAGCAACATTGAACTGGATCACCGTTACCCAGAGAAAGACATATCAAGATTACCAGATTCAGATTACCAGTGCTCTAAATGGGACTGCATGTCACAGTGTAAGGCAAGGCAAGGTAACTTTATTTATATACGTAGTACATTTCATACACAGTCAATTCAAAGTGCATTACAGAGGTAAGGAAAAACAATACCAGTATTAAAAACAAGCATTAAACTAGAATAAAATCTGTTAAGACAAAGTAAAGATAAAACATTGTTAAAATGACTTGATAAAATTGATTTATAATGCATAAAATGACAATAAAACTGTACTGGCAGACCAGGGGTGGTTGTCCCTCTTTTTAAGAAGGGGGACTGGAGCGTGTGTTTCAAGTACAGGGGGATCACACTCCTCAGCCTCCCTGGCAAAGTCTATGCCAGGGTATTGGAGAGGAGAATTCGACCGATAGTCAAACCTCGGATTCAGGAGGAACAATGTGGTTTTCGTCCTGTCCACGGAACACTGGACCAGCTCTGTACCCTCTTCAGGGTGTTGGAGGGTTCATGGGAGTTTGCCCAACCAGTCCACATGTGTTTTGTGGATTTGGAGAAGTACCCCGCGGCGCCCTGTGAGGGGTGCTCTGGGACTATGGGGTCCGGGGCCCTCTGTTAAGGGCTATCTGGTCCCTGCACAATCGGAGCTGGAGCTTGGTTTGCAATGACGGCAGTAAGTCAGACTTGTTTCCGGTGCATGTTGGAATCCAGCAGGGCTGCCCTTTGTCACGGTTCTGTTCATTATCTTTATGGACAGAATTTCTAGGTGCAGCCAGGGGCCGGAGAGAGTCCGGTTTGGGGACCACAGGATCTCGTCTCTCCTTTTTGCAGATGACGTTGTCCTGTTGGCTCAATCAAACCAGGACCTCCAGCGTGCACTGGGACGGTTTGCAGCCGAGTGTGAAGCAACTGAGATGAGAATCAGCATCTCCAAGTCTGAGGCCATGATTCTCAGTCGGAAAAGGATGGCTTGTTCTCTTCAGGTTGGTGGAGAGCTCCTGCCTCAAGTGGAGGAGTTCAAGTATCTTGGGGTCTTGTTTACGAGTGAGGGAAGGATGGAACGGGAGGTTGACAGGCGGATCGGTGCAGCTTCTGCAGTAATGCAGTCAATGTACCGGTCCATCGTGGTGAAGAAGGAGCTAAGCTGTAAGGCGAAGCTCTCGATTTACTGGTCGATCTACGTCAGGGCCAGCCCGTGGCATAGGCAGTATAGGCAAATGCTAAGGGCGCCGTATAAACTACTTGACATTTATTTTCTAAAAGAGAGTACAAACTGAACAGGGAAGGACTTAAGGACTGGAAAAACGCAAGTCACTTGCTCAAGGTCCATGAGGATAGTCAGGAGCATAATGCTCACATGGCAACATGGAAGGACTTGGAGGTCCGTTTTGCAAAAGGGCTCACAATAGATAAACAAGAGATGGCACTTGCTGAGGCTGAGAGAAAAAGGTGGCGTGACGTTCTACATCGATTGGTGGCAATAATTCAGTCCTTAGCTGAAAGAAACATGGCTTTTAGGGGTTCCACAGACACATTAAATAAACCAGACAATGGAAATTTCCTGAAAGAGGTGGAGCTTATGGCCAAATTTGATCCAGTGATGAAGCAGCATGTCAGTAGGGTGGAAAGTGGAGCTGGCAGTCATGTACATTATCTTGGCAAAACAATCCAAAATGAACTGATAGACTCCATCAGTTCTAAAATAATAGAACACATTGTGACAGAGATCAAAATATCCAAATATTTCGCCATCATTTTAGACTGCACCCCTGATCTGAGTCATAAGGAACAGCTCTCTGTCATAGTCAGGATAGTGTCACAAGAAGACATTCCTCAAGTAAAAGAGCATTTCTTGGGCTTGCTTGTGGCAGAGCAGTCAACAGGAGAACATTTGTCATCTCTAATCCTAAAAAGGCTAGAGGAACTTAATATCCCATTTGAGGACTGCAGAGGCCAGTCCTATGACAACGGCGCCAATATGAAGGGAAAAAATAAAGGTGTTCAGGCAAAGTTGCTTCAGCTGAACTCAAGAGCTTTTTATGTCCCATGTGGTGCCCACACTTTAAATCTGGTAGTAGCTAAAACTTTTTGCTGACTTAACTGGTGCCTATTCTCCCTATATTAGTGGCGAACTGAGCTTATGCCCTCCTTACAAGTAGAGAATTTGTGGTGCTGCACAAGTTCATACGGTAGTACGTGGTTGCATTGAATCAGTCTCTTCTGTTTGTCAAAGAATCTGGAACCCAACAACTTTATGAAGTATAAAATTATGTGAAACTGACGTAAAACTGTTTAAATACAGCTGCTTTGTGCCGACATGATCCTGTCACCTTCATAAACCCCAAAAATGTGAAAGATATTAGGCTATTTTAAATCAGAGCCCTGTCCTTAAAAAGCTGGGTGAAACTTCACATATGATGATTTCCAGTGACATTTAGGTGATTTCTCCTGTAAACAGTAGCAGGCTTTAGATTCAAACCACACATGTAGCAAACAGAAGTTGGGTTTACAAAGCTCCAGACAGCACAGGTTTAAAATAATCAACACCTTAAAATCTTAGCTGAGCTCATGACAGAGCAACAGACTTCCTGTGATAAATGTGTTTTGCTTATACTGTAAGAAAGGTAACATTGCTCTTGTTAACGTTTTTCTTTTCTTTTTTTTTTGATGATCAGAGTTCACGATCTATTAACTTCACTGGAGGACAATGATTTGGACGAAACTGTGACCCGAATTCTGCAGCAGCATCCCTATTGTGGATACAAAATGATGGTTGGGCACCTGAATGCACAAGGCATCCGCATCTGAAAAACATTAAACATCTCAAGCATTGCATATAAACTGAGTTTATAAATATCCACTTCACTGTAGGTTTGGCCAGTGAAAATATGTTTCAGATGTAGTAGCTTTTTAAAGTGGTATGTGCAGGTTAATTGAAAACTATTTGGACTATGGCATCTATTCTCTTTTTGGCAAAGTGTTCTTGATTTGACTTGGAATTCTATTTATTTGGTCATGTTTAAGTACTGACTTTCACTTTTAATTTGAAGTTTTTTAAATTGACTTCTGATAAGTATTGTAGAAATTGTGTAATCCTCTTTATACTTTCTAAAAGGAGCTTAAAATGGCCTTGACGCTGACAGAGTGACTCCAGTATGGATGTGAACATCCTCAAATTAAAGCTCGTAGTCAACACTTCCATTGCTTTCACTGCAAATCCAATAGCTTGATTAAAGAAAAACTAAATTATCAGTGACCACTGACTGTGATACTGTTTTAAGAAAGTATCTCACAATGGAAAAAGTACAGCATGCTGTTGGCCTCAAAGGCTATTTTAAATCAATATACTCAGAATCTTGTGTAAATCCACTTCACTGTTAAGGGGATGTAGCTGTATATTTTGGTGTATATCGCAGAGTAAATCCATGTGTTAACTGAAATGATGTGAACTGGAATTATAGTATATACATAGACTCACTGCTG
The DNA here is from genome assembly GCF_001952655.1 of Monopterus albus. Lineage (NCBI taxonomy): Eukaryota > Metazoa > Chordata > Actinopteri > Synbranchiformes > Synbranchidae > Monopterus > Monopterus albus. Next base: position 1,713,491 of record NW_018127972.1, on the reverse strand, counting down.
ACCTATAACTTTATCATGATTTTTTATTTGTTTTGAGTGTAATGGAACAGATTTTTTTAAGTTTAAAGCCTTCAGATAAAATAGCTCTATTCCAAAATACAGTACAATATGTTCTGTATGTTCCAGAGGGCTGAGCAGGAATTCACACATTGCTGGGCGAAGTGTCCATAATCAAAGGTCATATAATCTTTCATTCAAACATTTGATCAAAATAATGCTTTTTGTAATAGATGGCAGCATAAACTGCTTACTTACAAGTTTTGGCCCTGTCTCTTCCTGTTATTATCCATTCGTCATTGTCATTAGAGGATAAGTTGACATTTTATCAAGTCTTATTTTAATACATTACTCCCGTTCCCATACATAGTGTATATTTAATTACTTGTTCTGTAACCCCACCCGACTTAAACATCCTATTGTTGTTCACTGTAGCCATAGTAAATATGTTTTTTAACTTACAATTTTCCATTTTGCCACCAGAATTGAAAGGCTCTGGAGAGATGTTTATGGGGGTGTGCTTGATCTCTTCTACACCATCTTTACCAACCTTGAGAGAGAAGGCCTTCTCAATCCTGACAGTGAAGTACACCTCTATGCTCTGCACTGGTGCTTTCTGCCCCACCTACAGAAGCACCTTCAGTTTTTCCAGCGTGGCTGGAACTTCCACCGACTCCGAACTGAGGGAAACCAGACCCCTCTGGGACTGTGGACTGGCCATGAGCATGAGGCCCAGCTGGACCCCATAGAGGTTAGAACTTAAACAGTCATTTTATTTTTACTGTGACTTTCCTACATGGTATATGTCTGTTATTCCCATTATCTTAGGACATGACAGTGTGCAGCATGACACTGTGAAGGGGATTCCTGACTATCATGGCCATTTTATGTTAACAGTACTGTGATCAGTCAAGCAGTGATTTATAGAGAAAATGGTACAATTTAGCCATCTGACCTCTATATTAATGCTCTCGCATACATCTTGCTAAATGTGTA
>NW_018127972.1:1701991-1712253 GCF_001952655.1 Monopterus albus | reverse complement strand
GATTTCCGGGGGTGAGCCACGGAGGCCGGCTGGGAGGACCGCCCATTGCGCACGGCCTTAACAACAACATTAAGGCGGAACTAAGTACCCAAAGCGAGCCCCCTAACCTCCGCGAGTTCCTCCCGTCGCTGCAGGCTTGTTGTTGCTGAAGGCTGAGGAGGAACTGAGCAACTTGGAATCTCATTTGTTGTAGATGTGTTGCTGCAGAGCTGAGCTGAGTATAAGGTCACAGTTCGTCAGAAAATGTGCCCCCAGTTTTTCACTTCAGCAGCCAGCTCACAGGACTTCATGGCTATGTCCGGGGGTTGGCCGGTTGAAGCACAGACTGCCTCATTATCTCTTACAGACAGACCGACACATGACACACACACACACACACACACACACACACACACACACACACACAGTGCTCGGAAGACAAAAAGGAAAACATCACATAGTGTTGTAGTAGATGTAATGACAATCAATAGAAAACACAATGTTTTACTGTGCTCATTTATTACTGTCTGAACATTTGCACCTTTTCAGTTGTTTAAAATCCAGTTTACAAAACTCAGGTTATAAGGATAATAGAACGTTTATTCAACCATTTGTTTAATAAATAAAGTTTTTTTGTGCCTACTCGTTTCTTTAATATCTTATTTTGCACAGTGCCGTATTTATGTTGTATTTTTAAGTTAATGTCACTTGTTTACACTTTTTATTTTGGGAGTATTAATAGGTACTTTATGTAAGCTATTTATATTGTATTTCATATGTTCAGTTCATTTTTTTGTATTTGTTTCTTTAATTCTTTCTAAGTATTTTGAATGTGCAATTGCTTTATTTAAATAAAAGAATGTCCAAGACAAAGCTATTATGTTTCTTATGAGTATATACACTAGTAGTGGAATTTACTGCGATGCAACGGGGCGCCACCTGAAATCTTGCCTAGGGCGCCAAATTGGTTAGGGCCGGGCCTGCTGTTAAGTTCATTGATGTGTTCATGCAGTGGCCCATGTTCCTTTGGATGACTTTTGTATTTTGTTCAACAGTCTGTATGATTGGGTTTGCTAAGCAACAGTGCTATCTTGCGGTGCTGCAGGGCAACAATTTGTCAGTTTGTAATATTGTTATGTGAGACGCCATCCAAAGGGTTTCATTGCATAAAGCAGCAGTGCGCTAAGTGTAGCCTGCTCGTTTGAAAATACTGCGATTCATTGGCATTGTAAGATTCCCCCCACCCCGAATTACCTTTTGACCCCCAATTTAATCTGTCCTGGCACCAACTCTGATTAAGGGTCACCAGATACCAATCATTTGAAATCTACAGCAAGTACTCACATCTTCAGCACTTGTACCAAACAGGAAATTTACCTCAAGTATGCAGGAGAGACAGATGACAAAAGTTTTACTAATTATGCAGCCAAAATAATCTAGGTGGGTTATTACAGAAACACCTGAGAGGTAAAGTCAGCTCCCCTCATGACAGATACTACCACAGAGGAATATATGACTTCACTTTAACCAGATACACACAAAAAAACAACAACACAAATCCTGGACCACACGTGGAGTCCTCCTTGCTTTCCCCAGCAGCCCTCCTTCAACCATAATTTACTCTAGCTCATCTAAAACACATTCCATCAGTGTGAGGACGCACACCGCCAGTCAGCGACGCTGATGCGTTTACAAAGTAACGTTTCGTTTTTCAAGTGGCGGAGACCATGCAGTTTGAAAGGAGAAAGCACCTCACCTTCCTATTTCATCGCAGTGAGTAGGTTCAGACTTGCAAAGCAGTGGATGAATTTGAGAGCAGCAGCAGAACCACGGGAGCCCCGCAGGTATTCTTCCCGGCTCGCCGCGTCGCTCACCTGGCTGCGCACTGCTGGACGCGCCGCACTGACAGCTGCTAAGACCCGCTCTCTCTCCCTATTTTCTCAGTCACTGCTCCCAGCACCAGAGGCGACCGTGAAGCTCTTCACACTGAGCCCCACAGACCGGAAACTGTGAGACACCGTCTTCAAAATAAACACGAGGTTTAAGTATATGCTACTGTTTGTATGGGCAGGGATCCGGCACCTCATTTACATATGAAACAAACCGAATATATGATCTGGCTGATATACTAGTCTTGATTAATGTTGATGAGTGCGTTATCCACTATTTGATATTCACTGGAGTAGGTCATTCACTCCTCTGATCGTTGACTTGTTTGTAGTTTGTGGTGAAAACAGGGAAATAGGGATTAGGACTTAGAAGCTTAATATTAAAAATGTTTCATTTCAATTTGGCTGTGTTTTAAGGTATTAATTTCACCAAAATGACTGAGATGACTGCGTTGGGACAGAAACAACTAACTGTACAGAATAAGTGACTTTCTGTATTTAAGAAAAAAACAAATGTGGAGTAAGGGTGAAGTTCAGGTTACATTTTTTTGTAGCCAAAATATTTTCATGAGAATAATCTTTGCAACATTTAATGATCGTGAACAAGCTGAGAAGTTGGTACAGACTAATCATTCATGCACAGTAATAGCATTTGATAAGTTCTTGTATGTTTAGTTTGTCCACAATAGATCTAAAGCAATTTGGCATATTATTCTAAAAAGAGAATGAGTAAAAGAAACAAAGTCAGACCCTTAATCCTCACAATCAGAGAGCACATACAATACAGTAGATTGAGTATGTCCACTGGAGGGCAGCACAGTTTCACACATTATTAATTCTGTACTATGACACAAAGCCTAGTGAAGGGAAATGCTCATGCAGTAATATACAATCCTTGCAATTGTTACCTGTGTAAATACTTTGTAAGTTTTACAGATACACAGGGAAAATATCTAAATACTGCCTAACACTTTTTAAATGCTCATTTAATTTAGAACTCGAAGGTTCATTATTGACCATGGAGATAGTGGTTCACCTAACTCTCTGCTGAATTATTATGTTGATCACCCGAACATCATTTTGTCCATCAGTTTGGTTTGGTTATCTGCCATCAGTGCCAGTCGGCAGACAGCGCTTTGCTGAGGGCCCCCTGTTGCTTGGATCTTTTTCAGAATGGGGGGGGGGGGGGTGCGCATAAATCACAGCAAATGTGAAATCATCTCTTTAGCACATATTTCTTCATTAGCAAACACCAGACCTGAGCATAACAAGCCAGTGGAAGGTAAACAAAGTTGAGAGCTCACACAAGATCTTGCGGAGGCGCACTCGACTCTGACTCGTGGTAACTTTAGGAAATTATTATTTTGTCATGAAAAACCATGTCACCCAGTCCATCAGTGTTTCCCTGTTGTGTTTTTGAACAACAGTTGAGGTCGATTGCTCAGACGAACAAACTAATACAGGACTGAGAGCCGACAGACATTAACCATGAGTAGAGGCAACTCATTGGTTTTAGTCTGTGTAAGGAGACTGCTGAAAATATTAATAAGGGTGTGACAATACACTTACTGTACTGAATGCTCCCTCTTTCTCTGCTTCTGTTTGAGTCTCTGTTTTAACCATCCTCTCTGGTTTATGTCTGTCTCTCTCTGACTGTCTTTATCTCCATCTGCCTTTATTACTCTACCTCTCTCACTTTTTCTTTATAGCTGTTTTGTCTTTCTCTGTCCCAGTCTCAGCTGTGTGACTTGTATTTATTATATTGTATTATGTACTGTTGCAGCCCAACCCCAGATGTTTCCCTTTGTGTCATTTTATCACAGGTGGACAGACCCTTTACTTCTGTTTCTGCAAGTCCAACCAGCAGATCCACAACAATAGTGTGCAGCTGGGTAGGTAGCAGCATCGGTCGGTGTTCACCCATCTCACACATCTAACATTTTTATTTTAACACCCACCTATTCGGGATGCTTTTAAGAAGAGCATCAAAAGCTGAGGAGATTTGACATGTCGCCTAGTATCCTTTGCAACTTCTACAGCTGCATCATTGAGAGCATCTTGACCAGCTGCATCACTGTCTGGTACGGCAGCACTACTGCTATGGACCACAAGCGCCTGCAGAGAGTGGTAAAGACTGTGGAGAAGATCACCAGGACTCCACGGAGTCAAACCACCAACTTGCTGGTCAGAAGACGACTGCCCTACCTTGTAAGCCACAGCCACTCCCAGCTGAGGAGTTTATTACCAGGAAATGTGTCATGTACTGTTTACATTCTGTTTGCACATGCATAATTGCACATTGACTGTTGACTACTGCACATGCTGCTCCCATGCAGCATACATTCTCTTATTATATTCTTATATATTTTTTATTATATTGCTGCATTTGCTGCTTAAAGTGCCTTAGATTTTGTGTTACTTATTTATCTACTTTATATTTCACGTGTATTTTGTGGCATTCATGTGGACGGCAAAGTAAGAATTTCATTGTACAGGGAAACACGTTTCCTAACTGTGCATATGATAAATAAACGCATTGACCTTGAAAAGCTAATGAGCTACATCAGCCAGCCTCCTTAATTCCTCATTTCCTTTCTTCATCTTCTGTTTTTCACTGTTCATTTATTTTACATCATTGGATCCAACCTGAAAGAGACCAATGAAAAACCTTCAAAACAGAAACCCAATCCAAGGGCGGGCCTGCCATCAACCTGTGAAGACCTCTCACTCCAACATTCCCCTTTCTCTGTTACTCATCTTATTATTGTTCCTATTACTCTTTACTTTATTACTTTAGTGTGGTTTCACTTCAGGGGCTGTGGGTTTCTCCCAGAGTCAAAACAAGTGAAGATTATGTGAAGTTATATTTGCAATAATAACAATGGTGATAAAGATGCACAAATAAATCATGAAAAGTGAATAACATTTTTTGAAATGAATGAAATCTCTGGATATGCACTTTCATTTAAAAGTGATTTGTGTACTACAGACTGTGTTCAGGCTACTTAGATTAACTGGTGATGCCACAGTACGAGGCTGGGTTTTACGGACACCAAAACAGCCTGTGTGTGCTCATGTTCCAAGCACTGTGGTACATGTGCACTCTGGGCTTTTTGTTGTGCAGACAAGGCCAGTTCATAGTTTTTGCATCTGCATGTCCAAATTAAACTTGTTTTTAACATAAAATTCTTGATGTTATGCCAGTGCCAAATGAATCTTGATGTAGCCACATACAGTAAACAGATATTAACTGTCATATATCTCACACTGCAGATCCATCTCCAGGCCATTTTTAAATTCATGAATAATTTAAGTTACATTTTACAACTGTAAGAAATTTTGCATGGTCTTTTCCCATAATGTACTCAATAGATCTTTTATCTGATCTTCTCTTACTGCTACATCTTTCCAGTGTGGCATCCCCAGTTTTAAAGTCTCTCAAGATAGTTTCTCTGACATATCAAAGTTTTTCTAAAGCCACACAGGACATTAAACAATCATTTTCAAATGCTGAGTAGAAATAGTAGTAATCATGGGGAACTTGCCACTTTATCAACTTGCTTCAAGACACTGACTGGTCTTATACCTCAGTCTTACATAAAATTTGATGACATGCTATTGTCAGTAGAACCAGGTATTGTAGCATTACATTAAAAAAACAAGTCTGTATAAAAATAGCACATTAATTTGACAAATGAATGTCTTCAGTAATTCATCAAGAATGTATTGTCATGTGAGTCCTGCCACAGATTCTTTGCTCACATCCTGGAGGTGAACTCCACTCGTCTGACCAGGGACCTGCTCACCTCGGATACAGAACGACAACCTACACACACACACAAACACACACACACACACAGGTCTGAAAATATGGCAGATAGTTGGGTAGCCTATTTCCAGATGTAGATGAGAGCAGTGGATGAGAGCAGTAATTTCAAACACACTGCAGTGTTCCTGTGTAGATGTGTGTGTGTGTGTGTGTGTGTGTGTGTGTGTGTGTGGGTGTATTACCTGACAGTGCCATCGCCAGTCGCAGTTCCTCTTTCAGAAGTTCCAGAAGCTCAATAACTCCCTGTTCACCCTGGACACACACACACACACACACACACACACAGAGTGGTGAAGTACACAGATCTTTTACTGAAGTAAACCATAACGTAAAAATACTTGGTCCTGCAATCAAAATGTTACTTATGTAAAAGTATAAGAGTAAGTATTATCATCAAAGATATACTTGAAGTACCAAAGGTAAAGGTACTCATTATGCCAGAATGACACATTTCACAGCAGTGTATATAATATCACAATATACTGTAATTATTGATTCATTACTGTATACATCATATTTGATGCAGCAGCTGGTAAAGGTGGACCTAATGTTAACTGCATTATATCCTTATAATTTGAAGAACTTTACCTACTGCTAGGTAGCTTGTGAATTTCTCTCCAGGGATCAATAAAGTCTTATGATTATTTTTGTTATTAATCTGATTCTGAAAAATAACTGCAGTTATCAAATAAATGTAATGGAATCAAAGTACAATATTTGTCTCTAAAATGCAGTGATGTCAAGGTATGAAGCAAGGAAACAACTCAAATCAAGCCAACAATTTCCACCAATTCTGGGTTGGGACTCTTAGACCCCCTCATGATTAAAGCTACTGAAACTGTTGGTGAGTGTGATCCTTTACCTGACAGGCGAGGCCCCACAGCACTGGTCTGCCAATGAAAACAGCCTTTGCTCCTAGAGCTAAGGCCTTCAGGACATCTGTTCCTCGCCTTACTCCTCCATCCATGTAGACATCACAGCGACCCTGCACTGCCTGCACCACCTCCTCCAACACATCCAGCTACACACACACACACAAACACTTACTTTATTGGTCACAGATATTGCCCAGATTATATGAAAAGCTAAACAAAACAAAAAAGAAACCACTGCACAAGAAAGGCTTATTAATTAGAGAGCTGACACTAAGCAATCTGAGGATACTGAGGTACAGTTTACAATGTTAACACAGGAAGAAGCTTTCTGCAGCTGTCTGCACAGGCCAGGAAATTTGCATCTCATAATAAAACCATGGGATTGTTGCTTGGATTTTCTCTGCAAAAAATAAAAATTTTGTTGGAATAAACACTATAAAATGGGACCAGAATCAAATGTCTCACATATAACTGACTAACTGAAAAAAGTGGATTGAACAAGTGGTTCTTTCTAACAACAAAACATTTTATCAGCACTAGCAGTGCCAGGGCAGCAGGATACCAGGAATCAGTGCACTTGGGACTAAGTGTCACATGAGGGGTTTTCTTCATTATAGGAACCTACTGAAACGTGTCGCACCAAGTAACGCTCAACACAGTTTCTGCGTTTGTTTCCACTACACTCGGCCCCTTTAGAGGTGTGCTCCAGGAACTAAATTCCAGTACCCCTCAGGAGGTAGTACTAAAATCAAGTACTGGAAATGTAAGGGGGGGAGGGAGCAGAGCAGTTGCCCGTGATTGGTTAAATGTCTGCACCATGTGTAAACACACAGCTAACTGCATGTGTGAGAGAGGAGCAGCCCCTCCCTCCTCTAAACAAAGACATAAAAAATGCCATATTGTTATGCTATGTGTACTGTATTCATACAATATAATGTTTGATTTTGTGAACAAAGCTCCACCACATCAGAGATGGGCAACACTTTCAGACTCATGATATTTCAGAAAAGGACAATTCACACACAGACCGTGGCTGGAACCCCATCCAGCTGTCGAGCTCCGTGATTGGACACCAAGATGCCGTTGACGCCATAGTTCACAGCCTGGACAGCATCCTCACCTGACCACAAACACAGACACACACTGCCCAACAAGTTCATCTTGAACCAGACAAAGTCAGGCACAGTTATATCATAGTTGCTAAAGGATTTATTTATAGGTTAAAAACAAGTTATTGACTGTTTCAGGTAGAATTTAAGTATTAAACACTGTCTGCTGGTAGCTTGCTTTGATTTCTTTTGTAATAATTTATAGGTTCAAGACTAGGGCAATGTGGGCTACAAGTAAGGCCCCACATGGGCCCCTTTTCAAATGTGTGTTAAGACTTGGAAAGTTTTTAAGCTTTTTGTAAAATTCCAGGGAGGCAAATATCAACAACTACACAACAGTGACACTGATGTTTATCATTTTCTTTGACCTACTCTGTATGACTGCAACTGTTTCTGGGTTATCTGTGTGTGTGTGTGGGTGTGGGTGTGTATACCATTCAGTATTCCTTTCACAATCACAGGTAGGCGTGTGTGTTGTTTCAGCCATGCGATGTCATCCCAGCAGAGAGTGGGGTCTATTGCTTTTGCAACATACACAGCCAAACCACTGTCATTGCCATAGTTTCCCTCCGCAAAAGCCAAGGAAGCTGTTGAGAAGTTAGACAAGCTACACACACACACACACACACACACAGAGATATACAGTGGACAGTTAGAGTTGTATGTCACCATACACTCTGTGGTCTCCATGGCTGAATATGAATGTGGTTCCTACCTCAGGTGTGGGGGCAGTTTAAAGCGGTTGCGCATGTCATCCCACCTCCTCCCCAGGTATGGTGTATCCACAGTAACAAAGATAGCCTTGTAGCCCACTTCCTCTGCACGGCGTACCAACGACAGTGTGAGCTCTCGGTCTTTATAGATGTAAAGCTGCAGCCACAAGACACCCCCAGCGCCCAGTGATGCTGTCATGGCTGACATCACTTCCTCTATAGTGGAGGTGGCCCAGGAGCTCAGCATCATCCCTGTTCCCACTGCTGCACATGCTGGGTACACACATAATACTACTTGTGTTAACGGGTGTTGATCTTGCCCTGACTGTGGGAAGAACTTTGCAAATGTGAACTGTCTGTAACTAAGGGTATGCAACTGTGTTGTACATTCTCAAGTTTCATTCTGTATTATGGTAACCTTTCAATTTTCAACCTTCTTCCTATACTATTCTGTATTGTCCTGTTCCCAAGCATCATTCTCTCATGTTCCAGTCTATATTCAGTTCATTTCAATATTATTCTAGTCTATATTATCATACATGTATGCATGGTCCCTCACTCACTCGCCCACATCGGTACGTCTGTTGATCTCTCTCCTCCTTATGCTCTCACTCATGTCATATGACACACACTGAGCTAACAAGGGACTCAGCCTACTGTTGAAGTAGACTTACTGTAAATGAATTAACTTAATTTGTCAATTTCAGACCTTAACTCTAAAACCAGTGACACAGTTCTCAGGCATCAAGTGGCCTTATTGTTCAGGTGTTTTCAGTGCAACTGCAACACCCACAGTTGGACTCCTGTCTGGGGAACCTTTGTCACACTTCTTTCCCGCCGCCCTTGGTTTCTGTTTCTTTCTAGACTGTCAACTAATAATAAAAATATAATCTAGAAATCCCTCCTAAGTCATAAATACTGTATGTTTTTTACATTAGTGTTGTTCACTGTGATGTTTGAGCCTCTCTGTGCAGAATGAAGTAGTTTGTTTGTTTCATCTGGTGATGATAAAAGCTTCGCTCACCTCCACAATCTACATTTTACACAGGTGGGAGGTGAAACCCATAGCGTCCAGTGCATATTGTACACAAATTTGTCTATACTCCCAAGTTCATACATTGTGTGTGTTTACCTCTTGCTGTAGCTGTTTCTCCCTCAGGATGAGCAATCCTCTGCATTGCTGTGGCTGCAACACAGACAGGCATGCTGAGCTTCTGGCCCAGCACAGACACACGCAGATCCACTGCGGACACATCCCTCAACACCCGAGGAACAAGATACCACCTGCACATGCATGCACACACACACGCACACGCAAATACATATGGTACATGCCATTTAATTTTACTGTGCATAAACTGTAAAACAAAGCAAAAATACAAATGGGCACAACTGAAAACAAAGCACCCTTATTGCACTCCATTATCAGTCAATCAGTGGGATCGTGTTATTTATATAGTGCAGCTGGTAACAGGAACAAACATGAACAGAAAAAACAATTTTAGACTAATGCACATGAGAAATAAAACAATTAAATAAAGAATATATGTAAAGCAATTTAAAAAATAACTATAAAACAATAAAAAAAACATAAAAGAAATAAAACAAATACAAGATGATTAGAAAAAATGTAAGATGGAACAAAACATTTTAAAACCTGAATACAAAACAAAAACTTTGCACTAGATTACAGGTAGTGAGGGTATAAAGTGCAGTTGCCAAAAGGTGTAAGGGATTGTCAGTGATTGCCAATGATCAGTACATCAGCAAAACTGATGGCAGGGGAGATGAGAGGCGTAACACTGACAAAACATTGTGTATTTACAGTTCTTCAGAGAAGCACACATCTCACACCATGCAGATGCATG
>NW_018127972.1:1693085-1701928 GCF_001952655.1 Monopterus albus | reverse complement strand
CTGGGTTCTGGCAATGCTGTAGTTCTAGGGGTGTGTTGTTTTGAGGTAGATAGATGTGACATATAGGCTGTACTACTTATGTACTTTGCTCCATGTCGTGATGCACAGCCTGTTTACAATTGTAGCAGGCAGTTGTAGTAGTAGGTTCGAACATGAAGTCAAAACTCCTGAGGATGGGAGGACTCGAGTACTCACAATGTGCAGCTGGAACACTGGCATCCTTGTGAAAGCCTACTTTACTCTGAACGAGATGTAGATGTCTGCTAATAGAGCTAGCTTGGTCAGATAATGAGTGCTTACATCTCTGAAGACAATGGAACAAATGTATAAATTGGCATTACTTGGATAAATTAACAACTTATTGTCAATATAAGTAGTTATTTCCTTGCCTGAAAAAATGTCAAAACCTAATAAAGTGGAATAATAGCCTACCAGTCCTAGGATTAAAATTATAACAGCTTTGGTCCTGGCTCAAAGTCTCTGCCATCACCATTTGGGATCAAAATAATCCCAACTGGCTGTCGCCCAGCTATTACTGTATAAAGTAGATCTTTCTCCAGCTATGGGCAGTCGCCTCGCTGGGCGCCTACAGTCACTCTCTCGCACAACAGGGTGCACTGAGTGATATCACTCAATTTCCATTGACAATGTCACTAACCCAGGGATTTGTCTCTATATGTGCTTAGCAGCACAGCTGATCTTTCACCACTGGGGGACTCACATACAGTCAACAGCCTTTCCAACACTCACAATAGTAAAGAATCTTTTTTTTAAAATTCCTGGATCCAGATTATCTCCAAATCAGCACCAAAACCTAATCAATTCTTCTGTGGCCCATACCCTGCCTCTCCAAAAAAAAAAAAATCTAAACAAAATCCATTCATTACTCTTTGAGTTATGCTGTCAACAAACAAACCAACAAATGCCAGAAAAAACAGGTAACAGGAAGAAGTAGCCATAAGTATGACTGGTCCTTACACCAATACTGTGACAAAGCACATTTTAAATTAAACCAGAATAAACAGAAAATCAACCAAACCACATAGGAACTGTGTGAACATGCAAAAGCTGAATGACAATAAATTAAAAGACGTTTCGAAACACGGGTATTATACCACAACCTCTGTGAATTTCACCGTAATCTGACTTTGTTAAATGCTTTGTCAGGACTATGCAGAAAAGACAAAGGTCACAGTTAATAGAATACTGCAGAGTCCTGTCACTGTATCTGATGCACAGTGTCGGTTGTGGCTTTAGTGGAACTTTGGCTTCGTGCTAAAAAACACTCTCCAACTGAGGTTCTCAATGTGTGTGTGTGTTGTACCTGTTAAAGGCAGTGACATTGTCAGCCAGGGTATTTTGCTCATCAGCTCCTGAGCGGTAGTAGTCATACACAGCTTTAGGAAGAACTCTCCTGGCTTCTTCCTCAAAGTCTGACACACACACACGCTGTCCTGACATGGCTGTCCACTGAAACACTACGGACAGTGAGGCGGCTCGCTGTCCGACACAGTGCAGGGTGAGCTGTGATAAACAGAGCTGCTGTAATCATTAACCAGCTTGCTTCATCAGTCTCTTCTTCTTATTCCTGACATCTGAGGGGGCTTCGGTGCCATTCTGTTCAGTTTACATAAGACAAATTTATTAGTCGGAACAAACCCAGAAGATGATGGGCATCAGGACTGTGAACCACCTGGACATTTATATCCTGTTTTAGGCTGTTGCTAAGTTATGAGATAGTGTTGTCTTAGAGTAGTAGGTCAAGGTCTACATGTTCTATCCCAGGCCAGCTGCTCCTATATTAACATTGCAAACCATTTGTACATAATCATGTTATATACCTATACTCCTTAAACTGTATATACATTAGACATTAATCCCTTATGTTTACCCTAAAATACAATGTTTGTTGTTCAACAGTGGTTCATTACATGAGGGATCTGATCCAAGATTTTATGTATTTTATTTTATTTTATACTACTTTCCCTTTTATGGGACCTATTAATTCCTAAAATGAATAATCTGCCAAGAAAAAAAACAAACAAAATACTTCAGAACAAGAGGACATTGCTTCATTTTAAACTAGAGCAGTACTGCTAACTTCACTTTCAATGTGATATAATGTGAATCAAATGAGTTCTGACCATCTGGTAATGATACTGGTAAACTTGTACCAAAAGGAGAAGTTCATCAAGAAGCCTTTATTTGCAGTTGCTTAAGATTCCTGCTTGCACATGGGTTTTCTGGTGTGCATGCAGCTTGTGTCAGAGTCAATCTAAAGATTGTCACTGTTAAACAAGACAATCAGCATTTCTCAGTTCCATGTTTATTTGGCATCCAAAAAAATACAATAAAAGCTTTAAGAATTAACATTTTGCACCATCTCCAAAAACTATTTCTCCCACTAAAAATGTAAAACTAGAAGGTCAAGATTAATAAAATGCAAGCATTTAGGGCCAAGGAGCGAATACATATGAGGCAAGCAAAAGCAACTGACAAGCAAGTCAAAAAAAGGCAGAAGTCACTCCTATAGTTGATTCGAAAGAAGGATTGAAGATTCACAGCACAACACAGACAAAAGATGCACAATGAAGATAATCAGACATAGGTTCTTCCTCGTCTAAACATGTATGTTCTCAGCTCATACGAGTCAACCAAAACTGTTTCATACGACAAGGTGCTGCACTTTTATTCACTAAAGTAAAAAGAAGCCTCTTGAGAAAACAACACTTAGCCTTTTATTATGTGAAATCTGACAACACTTCAGAGACATGTCAAAGTCTTCACCGTTTATCAAAGTACAGTTCAATTATTCATTCCCACTTTAATTTCTTTTCATTTCAGGTTTCCAGTAGGTGTTCATGTAGCCTTAATGTTGCTGTATCTGTGCTCTCATCATTCCTGCCCAACCATGTCACTCAGTGGTCAGTCAAGTCACAAGGCCAGCAAGGAAAAGATTAGAGAAAAACGAGCATGGCCATAAAAACGCCCCATCCATCTGAGCTATAGTTCTGGTGAAGTCCCACCCACAGCGAGTCAGCTGTGTGCTTCAGAGGGAAATCGCTCACTTCCTGCTTCATCCTGCCTTCAGATGGAGTTTGATTGGCTCAACAGGATGCAGTGATGTTTATAGGTACAACTTGATAGTGAGCTATGCAGGTGAGGGGGGAAGGTATCTCCAAGTCGAGGGTGAGAAGGCCTTTGCCCTCCTTCCCCCCTCCCCCATTCGGCGCTGCTTTGCCTGGTCAAACGCCAGGAGGGAAAGCGGGCTGTAAGCCCACTAAGCGTTGTGTTAGCCCGATCGCCGATTGTTGGGGGAGTGTGGTTGCAGCAGTGCTACGAGGTCGCTGCCCCAGTTCGGGTACCCAGGAGTTGGGGAAGGCAGACTAAGCATCCGCTTCCCATTTCCTTTCCCCGGTATGGCCCGGTGCTGCTGTTCCGACACCCCAGACCTGCTGGACTCTGGTAGATCTCCAAGCCTTCGCTGGACCAAAGACATGAAGCAGGATAGTATTCACACCCAGGCAGTCCAGCCCTCATACAGCTGGGCCAGGTTGTCCATGTTGGTAGCCTCCTTGATGACAAAGTCCACCTGCAACAAAACAGCAGAGCACCAGCTTAGGAAACCCGACTTATTTTTAGCTCACTCACAGGCCCCCAGCGTTCCCATTATGACTTCATCACAGTGTGATGGGTCAGTTACAAATTTATAACAGATAAGTGGACAAGGAACAGCAGATGAACAACGTGATCGTGACTCTCAGCTCCACTGTACTGTAATTGTGTGCACACTGTTACACAGTGCAATTGAAAAGTCAATTCCAGCTAGTCCTTATTCTAACATACACTTCCATTGTTGTCCACAGACTGTAGAACTGCTTACTTGCTACATCTTGCACTTCTAATCCAAGACAGACTGACTAAATCCAAATGGTTCTTATCAGATAAAATAAAGCTGACAGAAATCTGTTCCTTTCTTTACTGCGCTCCGCTGTGTTTTGTTTGCACCACTGCCAGCCTCTTCAGTGCAGCATTCTGCTGCGTATGTCAACATATGAATTTGGAAAAAATTTGGGTTAACTGGTGAGTGGCAGAGATCAGACACTGAGGCAGCAAAAAAAAGATTAATCATTAACAAAGAGCAGCACACAAAAGCTTCTGACTTGAACTTCTGTCACTTCCACTTAAAGACAAACGCTGGTGGCAGATCACACAGCACATCAGCTTAATGTCAATTCTGGCTGATTGTGTTATGTCAGTTTCAGAATACCATTCTTCTAGTTACACTTTCATTCATATCATATTAATGATTTATACATGAACCTGTTTGCTAATGACCAAAAACAACAAGAATAATGACCTTTGCACTTTGATTACAACAGAAACTGTTTAGCTAACAGCAACTCAAACTAACTCAAACATGACTGAACCACTGTGTATAAAAGACAGAAAAACCCTCTATGACGTCACCCATCGGTTTTCTGAATTGCAGTTTTGAAGCTCAAGTCTGGCAATCACCATCTTGGAAGCACTTCACTCCACCTAACTCCAGCTAATGCAAAAATGGGCAAGGAGGAGGAGCATGAACGGAGCTCACTAAACAGCTAGCGGTCGGCCACCTGTGGTGGGACCCTCCCACCTCTCACTCAAAGTGGCCACACCCTTAATTATGCATAGGTTTTAGCCTAAAAAGAATTTAAATGGGCAAGGTACAGTTGTTGTACATACAGTCGTGGCCCAAAATATTGGCATTTCTGTCAGATAACACACCACTTCTCCCAGAAAACTGATGCAATCAAATTCTTTGGTATTCTCATGTTTATTTCTTTTGTTTGCATTGGAACAACACAAAAAAAGCAATAAAGGCAAATCTGATGCATTCCACACAGAACTCCAAAAATGGACTGGACAGAATTATTGACACCTTTTCAAAACCATCAGAAATAGTTGTATTTCAAGCAGATGATGCTCCTTTAATTTGCCAAAAAAACTCACATGTAGCAATCAATAGGTGCTGACAATATAAAAACCACACTTGCAACCAGTTAAAATGGAGAAAAGGTGGCAACATTTGTGTGGTGTGGACCACACCGAGCATGAAGAAAAAAAAAGAAGAACAAAGAATGGTCTGAGGATTTGAGAACCACATTAGTGAAAAAGCCTGGACAGTCTCAAGGCTACAAGTCCATCTCCAGAGATCTGGCTGTTCCTGTGTCCACTGTGCACAACATTGTCAAGAAGTTTACAGCCCATGGCACTGGAGCTAATCTCCTTCGACGTGGAGAAAAGAAAAACAGATGACAGACTGCAACAAAGGATTGTTCCAATGGTGGCTAAAGAACCTCGATCAACTTCCAAGCAAACTCAAGCTGACCTGCAGGCACAGGGTGCAACAGTGTCAGCTCGCACTACCTGTTGCCATCTGAATGACAAGGGAAGCTATGGTAGGAGACCCAGGGGGACCCACTGGTGACACAGAAACATAAAAAAGACAAACTGGAACTTGTCAGAACTTACCTGAGGAAGTCACAATCCTTCTGCGAGAATGTCCTGTGGACAGATGAGACTAAAACAGAGCTTTTTGGCCGAGCACATTATTCTACTGTTTTCAAAAATGAGGCCTTTAAAGAAAAGAACACGGTCCCTACAGTCAAACACGGTGGAGGTTCACTGATGTTTTGGGATTTCTCTGCTGCTTCCAGCACTGGATGTCTTGACTGTGTGTATGTCAACAAATTTTGGGGTGCAATGTAAGTTGGGTCACCGTCATTGGTCTTACAGTAAGACAATGACCCAAAGCAGACTTCAAAAACAGTTTCAGGAAATGAGCTGGAGCGTTCTGAAGTGGCCAGCAATGAGTCCAGATATAAATCCCATAAAGCACCTGTGGAGAGATCTAAAAACAGTGGTTGGGAGAAGGAACTCTTCAAATCTGAGAGACCTGGAGCAGTTGGCAAAAGAAGACTTGTCCAAAATTCCAGTAGAGAGCGGGGTGCCAGATGCTTAGCAGGTAGGGCATACATGGAACGCAATAACCAAGTGGCTGACATAGTGTACAGAAACATCGGTGCCGAGTACAGGATAATCATAAGGATAATCACAAGGATAATCACCTTTACTTGGCCAAGTATGTTACACACAAGGAATTTGTTTCCGGTACAGAACCGAGGCAGCTATCTGTGGCGCTAATTCAACCGATGGCTCTGACCAACGGGGGCAACTTGGGGGTTCAGTGTCTCGCCCAAGGACACTTCGGCATGTGGACTGCAGGTACCGAGATTCGAACCTCCGACCCTCCGGTTGGGAGACAACTGCTCTACCCACTGAACCACAGTCTTTCCCAGGCTGGAAGTCCTAAAGTCAAAATGGGAAACACCTCCAAAGGTGGTTGAGAATGACCAAGCTAAGATCCTGTGGGACTTCCAGATACAAACTGACAAACTGGTAACAGCCAACCAACCGGACATAGTAGTGGTGGACAAACAAAAGAAGAAGGCCGTAGTGATAGATGTAGCAATCCCAAGCAATAGCAGCATCAGGAAGAAGGAACATGAGAAGCTCGAGAAATACCAAGGGCTAAAAGAAGAGCTAAGGCATAAGAAGCCCCCGTGGGAATAGGAACATTGCCTTGGACCTAGGCTGGATACTGATGGCGCCCTGACCAGGGGTTCGAACCCCCGACCTTCTGTACCAAAGTGGTGTTAGCCACTGAGCTATCCAGTCATCGTGGCACAAGAACAGGTTCTAAGTACAAGATCGATATAGGCAGGGGTCTACCATATCAGGTAGGACCCCAGGTACAGGGCGGTGCAAAGACGCCCCTGAGACAATCCAGCGGGGTCCAAGATGCCAGCAGGCAGGGCATAAACTGCAGCAAGCTTAAGTTGGCCTGGTGTAACAGGCTCTGGCATCAGATTCAACATTCCAAGATTTGTCACATAACCATATTTTCAATATGTGCAGTTATGTGAGGGTGGCATATTCTTGATGAAATACTTAAAAGGCTACTGTGCCTAACAATACTAATGAGAGCACAAGGCAAAATTATGAATATAGGTAATACACAAGCATTAACTGTTAAATGTGGTGAGGGTACCGACACTTCATTTATTCCTGCTTAGACTGATGAGATACTTGTGCAAACATTTAAACTTCTAAGGATTAAATATGCCATAAGAACCAGTTTGTCTTGTGTGTTACCTGCTCCATGACACTCATCCTCCGGCTGGGATCGATGTCTCTGCCCTCCAGCTTGGCTTTCACTCTCTTCCACACACTGACCGCGTACGAGTTCCTCTCCTGGACAGCTGCAGTGGGATTTCACCACAATCAATATTAAACACATTAAGTCCTGCCACACAATGATCTTAAGCAGTGCTCAAACAGATCCCATGCCTGCCAAGACAATTCCACCAAACCTTCACTCCACTCCACTCCCTCTAATCCTACGTTTCTGCTTAGTGGGCTAAGCCACTAGGAAATTATTGAGCCAGATGGGAATAACTTGATCTGTTGGCCTGCTGAATGGCAGAAAAGGTCTGAGAATCAAGGTACCAAATTGCTTTTAAAATATATAATGTTTAGCATTTTATTCTATGAGTGTTTTGTTTGTTTAAATACCATATTAAAGCTAATGCACTGCTTCAAGTGAGGTATATCCTGAGTGTTTTCTGTGTGTATCTTCAATTGCAGCATTTAAATAAAAAGCAAAAGGTGTTAACTGCTTTATGCTATTGGTTCCTTTAGATGTACTAAATCCCATCTATTTAGAATAAGAGGTGAACAATAGGATTCAAAACCCGAAACCAGTGAGCAGTCATTGTCCAGTACCTCGTCCCGTCTTTGGGTCTCGAACAGCCCTCTTGGGGCTGGGGTTGAGGCCTTTGTTGTTCATCAGCAGAGTGCTTGGTGGGGTATCAGTTGGGGTTCCCAGGTTACGTGGCAGAACTTTGCGTGCATTCTGGGACATTGAGTCTGGCTGGGTCTTCACCACACTGCATCTAACAGCTTAAGTCAAACCATGGCGTAAGAAAAACCAGTTAAAAAAAAAAACAAACACTTTAAATAGTATTAGATAGATGAACTGTGTACCTGCTGCAAAGCTACTCTGTGCTGCAGAAACAGGACTGGCACATTCATTGTCTCTGTCCGTCACCAGAGGGGAGGCAAAGCCCACCAGGCCATTATACACACTACCGTGATGAACACACATAAGATTAGTACAGGTTTTACACAGGAGTGTGTATGAGAGTAAACATTTATGTGAGCAGTAGTACCTCTGGCTCTGGGAGTGCAGCTCCTTCAGGGTAGCAGGAATCTCCTCCAGCAGTTCCAGCTGCTCCTGGTTACGAGGCTGCCCACTGGCCTGGACCACAGTGAATAAGACCAGCTGGATGTTGTCCTGCCATGCTTTGTACTCCAACAGGAAGTGACGCACGCTTCCCTCATATGCCACCTCTTCACCATCTGCCAACGCAGCCTCTTCATCCTGTATGACATAATTTACATGTCAGAAGACTGCCATCACAGCTGAAATAGACTAAAGAAACTCAATTGCATAAAAAAGGAGGCATGTATTATTATATATGAGACTGGTGGCTTTAAAGTGTTCAGGTAGGGGTGGGCGATATGGAAAAAAAAAAATGTATCACGATATTTTCTAGAAATATTACGATACATGATACTATCACAATATAGTCTCGTTGATTTTAAGATTATTTAAATTTTGCCCAAAGCATTGCAGACGAGTCCAGCTGTTAAGCTCCAACGCTTTAACCATATTGGCCCCGCTATCTGTCGTCATGCAGGTCATGTTTTCTTCTTTCAGTCCCCAACCTTCAAGC
>NW_018127972.1:1681820-1692824 GCF_001952655.1 Monopterus albus | reverse complement strand
TCGTTAGAGTTGGTTGTTTAAGCCTTGCTTCTGGCTGCTTGGTTGTACTTGCTGATCTACTCGCGTGCAGTCTCTTCATACCGTGACAGTCGGCATATTCTTTCGGATGCTTTCTTTTGAAGTGGAAAAAAAGGTTAGGTGTGTTGCCATCTGACGCGCAAATCTGCTCACTGCAACACTTGCAAATAACTGTGGTTTGTCCTGTGTCTGCTGGCGAAAAACCAAACCACTTCCATATCACTGATGTCGAGTTTTTTTTAGACACCAACTCCTCTGCATTTTCCCCCATTGTCACTGACGGTGTTGTTTAATCTCATACGAGCTTGTTAACATGGCGGCGCGCCATGTTGAGGGCGGGATCTAGAATGAATGGATCTAGAATGAATGAATAGAACTACAATGGATAGAACGTGCACATATGGCGATACTACAATATTGTTGAAAAAGTGTATCGTCCAGTCCTTAATATCGTCCACGATATACTATCGTCATATCGCCCACCCCTATGTTCAGGCCCATTTATTTTTAGAACACGGAGAAACAGATGGATTTAATTAACTTTGTTGCACTACATGCACACAACGGCAAAAGCCCATTTTTACTACAGTCTTGTAAATGTATTGAAAATCTTATGCATGTGTGAAGTAGCTGGGCCTTGACTGTACCTTAGCCATGGCTCTCAATAGGTGCTTGACGTCGGCAAGTTGGCGGTTGTGGTTGGATAGAATGGTTTTAATGGAGTCAACCAACAGCTGCAGTGTCTCTCCACAGGATTCCAGCTGCTTCTCCTGCTCTTCCTGAGTCCTCCGCTCAGTGCTTAGCCCCTCCTCCAGCTGCCTCTGGGCACGGGTCAGCCAGTCAGGACTGCCTATTGGCAGGTCCAGCAGTGGTCTCTGTAGTGATCAACAAAATCTTAAATAGACTGTGCAGGGTTTTTTTTTTTTATTATTATTATTTTTTTTACCTTTTTTAAATTTGGTTTCCAATAGATAACAGACAAGTAGCATAAAACAAGCTTCAAGTGAGATTTTAAGTAATTAAGCAACAAGAAAATGGGGCAGTTTTGAATGATTTGTCTCCTGCAATGTGCACAAAGACACACATATTTGTGACACCAAACACATTCCTATCAATGGTTTCACACTACTCCACGGATTAACAGGTGGCTGTAATGTGGTAGGTCAAATACTTAAAAATGTGTTTTGCAAATGATTTTTGAAGAAAGCCTGCATTCAACACATTTCTAACAGTTCAAGGAAATAGTGCATCTTGGTACCCCTGAATGTATCATGAATCTGCAGAACACCTTTAAAAATGGGTCTGATCTGGAAACATGATGGAACATGCTTAATGCTTTCTACTGTAAGGATGATATGCCAAAAAAATGATTAAGAGTTTTTTGTTATAACCACTTATAATAATAACCTAATGACTCATCTAGTTAAACAAAAATGTTAGTGTTACAAAACTTCTAATCTCGTTTCCCTAAAGTAAAACCTCTATACAGTTTTGACAGGATTAAAGACTGTACTGAGATCAGAGGTCAAACCCACCAGTCTGTGCAGTAGTTGGAGCTCCAGTGGAGACACTGTGCTGCTAAACTGGGCAGCATAGGAACAGGTTTGCTGGCAGCGCTGCAGCAGGTCAAACAACGCTGCATCCATGTTGAGGGCCTCAGGGGATCGGGTCCGAAGTCCTTCGAAGTTTAGGATGGTAGAGCACAAGAAGGTGACCTGGAAAAAAACGCCAAGAAAAGTTGTAATTTTCTTTAACACTGGTAAGTGGTAAAATGATAAATGGTTTTATACACAATGAAGCGCACAAAAAGCGCTTTACACTATTTCACATTCACCCATTTGTGCACACAAGCACTCACACATCGGTGATATCACCGGGAACAACTTGGTTTCAGTGTCTTGTTCAAGGACACTTTGACATTTGGACCGGAAAACACAGGAATCAAACTGCCAATCCTCCGGTTAGCAGACGATCCACTCTACTTCCTAAGCCACAGCCGCCCGGTCATCTACCAAGTGCTGTGGCTGGTAAGAAAAAAATCCATGACTGATGATTAACATGGCAGCAGTGTTACCTGATTGGTACGTTGATTCTCTCTGGCCACCACAGCACGTCTCTCCCTGATGGTCATCTCAAAGTCCTGCAGGACAGGGGCCAGTGCCGGGTTGGCTCCACCAGCCCACTTCAGACGCTGCTCAATGCTAGCCTCCAGCAATGCCAGCTTCTCCTGAGAACACCAGCAGTCAAACAACACAAGATATGGGTACATGAATATTTTATCACACTGCAAATATTTTATCACACATATACTGAAAAACTATTGAAATTTTAAATTTTTGGGTCTGAATATTTTTGAAAATGAAAGATTTAACATTTCAAAATTAAAGGGATCTAAACACTTTCAGAAGCCACTTTATACCATTAAGTAATGTAATAATACATCTATTCTCCACAGGAACAATATGCAAATAAGTGTAAATATGACAAAAATATTTCTAAACAATAAAAGTCCACAATCAAGAATGTGATAAAAAAAATGTCATTTTTCTGAACTGTGCAAAGCACTACAGTATAGCGCCATCTCTGGGCAGATAAGTCACTGTGTATGGTAAACACAGTATGGTGTATGTGGTGTCATACTGACCTGAACGGTGGCAATGGCTCCCTCATCCTGACTCAACTTGTACAGCTTTTTCTTCATGTTGCTGAGGATGACGGAGCGAGGAGGAATGCTGACACTTGGAGGCTGATTATTGGGGCCCAGAACATCCTCATGCTGCCACTGAAATGGACACAGACACAAAAATAGCGTTACACCTGGCAGAGCAGGCAGTGACAAAGTCGTTCTCTGTTCCATTAGGGATGAAACATTTACTGGTGTCCAGCTAAACTATGGAAAAATTTCTGATAATTAGTTTTACCACTTCAGATTTTAAATATTAAAACTGGGGTCAATTACCATGCTCTGAAAAACTCCAAAGTTAACTAATGTCCAGGGTCAACCAAAGTTAGCTAGAGGTTCTCGGACGCTAGCACAATATGCAACATGGGTTCTTTTGGATCACTGAAAACATGGCAGAACCACCGCACCACTGTTAGAGCAGCTGTCTCCCAACTGGAAGGTTGAAGGTTCGAATCTCGGTGTCTGCAGTCCACATTTTGAAGTGTCCTTGGGCAAGACACTGAACCCCCCCCCCGTTGCCCGTGGTGGCGGTGCATATGCACACAGCGGCCCGGGGCCCTCGGCTCCAAACATAATTTCATTGTACGTGTCACAATGTTACAATGACAATAAATAAAGCTTCTTCAGTTAGTTTAAGTACTTTTTGAAAATTTTCAACACATTCTAATAGTACTGTGATAATACTGATAACTGCTAATTTTGGTCACTATAATCGTGACGTTAAATTTTCATACAGTTGCATCTCTATAGTCCATAACCTTTATTATATGCCTGACCTAAATACTAATCCAACTATCAGTTGAGCGAGTTAAAATAGTATGCTACATTTAATGTTTATATGAGCTACTGACACAAAGTTAATAAAATCCATAAATAGGTATTTGCTCTGTGTGGAAAAAAAAA
This sequence comes from Monopterus albus, assembly GCF_001952655.1. Lineage (NCBI taxonomy): Eukaryota > Metazoa > Chordata > Actinopteri > Synbranchiformes > Synbranchidae > Monopterus > Monopterus albus. The sequence continues at coordinate 1,689,220 of NW_018127972.1, read as the reverse complement.
ACAGGGGGATGCATTGGTGGGGGTGTGCTGTTTCATGGTGAGACAAAATACAATCTAGAAAGCTGGAATGGATGGATCTGAGTTTAAACCTTTAAACTGCCAGAACAAACTGCAATGTACTCTTTCAATAATGGATGACACCGTTTCTGCTGTGACAATGCATACCCCTCATTCAGATTAAAGAGAAGGGCTGCATTTTTCCCCGCAGTCTGTCAGAACGTCTGTTTGAAAATGACCTTAGGCTTCAAGTGGTACTATATGCATAGAAGCTTTGAAGATTTTGTGGGGGCTGTTTACCATACCATTTGAGTGAAAACCATTGTTGGGCGTTCACAATAACAGGTACCTACTACTAAATTAACCTTATAATCCAGTCAATACCAACTCTATATAATTCAAGACAATCAACCTACATTTTCGGTGTTGGTGAAGTTAAACATAATGCTTTGAAAAGGATATGTACAGTTTATCAGAAGATTCAATGCACACTTGTGTGGGTACCTGGAACATGACCATGTGCAGCTGGCTCCTCTGCAGGCTGGCCTTGGCAGCCTCCAGGTTAGCCTCCAACCTCCTGAGCAAGTCCACTTTCTTCCAGGCTGTATCGTAGGAGGAGGCCAACACTGTGGCTCTGTTCAGCAGCAGCTGGGAAACCCGACCTGATGCCAAGCTCTGCTCCACTGCCTTCTTACAAAGCTCATCAAGAGACACCTACACAGCCAGGATTAGTGAGAGGAATCTGATCAGATATTGACTGATACGTGGTGATCTTTTTGTAGCCTTTGAACAATGAAACAGTAAAAAGGGTCTGTGTGTATTCTCCAGGATAACAGGTACATCTTGTATTTTTTGGTATATACACTTGAAAAAAGCAAAGTGAGATTAGTGGATATGTAAGTTTTGTTTTGTTGTAACTTATGGTCCTAACCCTGAACCTAATTCTAAACGTAACCCTAAAACCAAGTCTTAACCCTCTAACAGCCCTTTGAATGTGCATCAGAAAGTGAGGATCAGCCAAAATGTCCTCATTTCCACAATCTAAAACCTTGGTCCTCAAAGTATAGCAAAACAAATACACACACCAGCCGTACCTTACTCTCTGCACCAAAGTCTTTTGCCTCCACCTGGGCAACAACATCTAGGCCAAGGGTAGACAGGGTGCTGCAGATGGCTAGACCAAGGGCTTGGCTGGGAAGACCCATGAGCATCTGCCGAACAAATTCTGCTATGAAGGCCTTGATGGGGCGAGTCATTTGTTCCTCACTGACCACTGCCACACCTGACCCTGCTGCACTGGGCCGCCGGTACAGTGGATTTCCCAAACCAACTGGTCCATTTGTAGGCAACAGGTCCTCAGCTGGGGGACAGGTACCTAGACACACAGGATCAATCACATACTTGTCAGACAGCAAGCTGAAAAGCTGACCAGCTTCCTTTGCTCTGCCCAGGAAACACTTAAGATTCACTCCTGTACCTGCTTAGCAGTATAAGAAGGATCAACAATGGTAGCATATTGTTGGATGTCTTCCACAGATGAAGTTTAGCTAAGAAGTCTTAATTAACATCTGACTAGTGATCAAGCAGTCACTGTAGGTGGGTGGTTATAACTGGTTCATCCTGAGTCCTTAACATCTATCTGGCAGTGAAGAGCTCTTACCAGAAAGAGTCTGAGCAAAGGAGGAACACAGCCTGAAGAACTCCCTGGTGGTTTGCAGTCTTTTGAGGAAGAATATCTCATCCATCAGCTGTCGCTGATTCAGGCTGTCAAAGAAGTAGAGTTGTGCGGCTCGGGCATCTCTCAGAACATCCACCTTCCTCCATGCTGATGGCACCTCCAAAGAACTCATCTGAAAATAACAAAAAGCAGAGAAAAACTGGATGAGAAAGAGGTTTTTTTTATACTGATAGCCATAAATAATCTTTATTCCACTAGGAAATGATGCTAATCGTTGGCTCAAAACAAAGAGGATCTATGTATAATCAGTCTGTTTATCACTGGGGAAAAAAAACAAAAACAAAACTACTGCATCTGCTTCTGCTAGACATCTCCATGGGACACTTCAAGACCATATCCACCCAGCAGTTCCAGTATCTTTTGGCACACCAACTCACTCCCACAGTACAGTGTACCAAGCCCAGTTGCAGACCCACTGTCTGCCATCTGTGAAAATCTAATTTAACAGAATAATTTTTAGGTCCAAAGCCAGGAAAAGCTGTATAGCAGAGGTCTCCAACATTTTTCCTCAGGGAACTACTACATTAGGTTACCAGTAATATTTATTCACACAGTATAAAAACACTTGAAGTGATCGCCAAACCAAACCAGCTAAACAAGGTAACCGTTGTATAACCATTTAAATATTATCTAATACTTACTTACACACATCTTGACAACAGCAACTCATTAAACTGACAGCTTGCTCTAGGTTGTGATTTATGCGTGTTAAAGTTTTAGAGTGGAGGCAGTGGATGGGGGTTGTGGGGACCGTGGATGTACAGTATGTACTGTGGCTTCAGGTTCAGAACTGGAACGGCTTGCAACTGGAGCAGGTTTAGTGAGTGAAATCGTGCTGTTTAATGTTCATACCATGCATCCATGGTTTGTTCACAGGCCGGCTGTGTACCTTGTGTGTGTACCTTTGGGTGAGCTACTCACAAACAGGAAGTGAACAACTGATAGCTCACAAGCGACATGTTACTATAATATAGTATAATAAAGGCTTTTGAGTGTGACTAATACATTTGCACTAAGTTACCAACAGCTGTTAAATGCTCATTTGATGTATCAGAGTGGTATGCTGAGGATCTCAGGGACCTTCAGCCTGTGGTTTTAGAATAGGAGGAGGGCTGACATATTAATCTAGACTTGATTCTAGAGGATAGAAAATCTGTATACAAACAACAAGTAAAAAATATCAGATTTGACACAGGAAGGAATATACGATGTCATATTGTGTTATTCACAGCCCATTTTTAGATGTATTACATCTGAAGGAAAGCATGGGTGCTACCTTCTCTGTAAGCTGCCCAAAGGCAGCTTCCAGCTGAGTGAACATGCCGTCAAATGCCACCAGCAACATTTGACCCGCAGACATCTTTGGTGTGTCCTGGCCTGGCCCGTCCATGCTGCGAGGCTGGATCAGCTCAGAGTACTGAGTACGCAGCACCCTGAACACACACACATTTTTTATACATCAGACATGGTCATGGAATTTTAAGAATTTGCAGGTTCCCAGAAATTTAAGACAGACAATGTTGTATCAGGTCAAATGCATTCAATACAATTTACAGCCATTGCAGTTCTTTACCTAGTGATGTGCAGGCAGTGGTCATGGTCCAGGCCTGTGGTAGTCTGCAGACTGTCTAACAAGCCCTGCAGACCTAGGCCATCAGAGCTCTGGTCCACCAGCTGTTCCAGCTCTGCCAACATGGACTCCAGGGTGGGCTCTCCTTTTACCATACAACGCACAGCCTCAGGAAAGATGATCAGACGAAAGTTTGCGTTCAGTTCCTATAGCAAACGAGAAGAAAAATCAGCGTCAAATTCTTTTTTTCCTGTGGTAAAGTACTACCAACTTTCCGTCCTCAAAAAAATTAACAGCTGAAATTGTAAGTTGATTCTTATTTCCATCTAGAGGAAAGGCCTCTAGTTGTAATTCGTTGATTTCACAGCATTTTTGTGGTGAACCTACATGCAAGCAGGTGTATACAGCATTGGCCAGGTACAGAGTTTGGGTGGTAGCTGTAGGTGCAGGCAGCTCCAGGTCATGGGGAAGGAGTGGGCAGCGTTGAAGCAGTGTTGCCAGGGCACTGACATTTCCAATCATACTACAGAGCTCCTCCAAAAACCATGCCCCATCTCGAGATGTCAGATCTACTAGTTGCTCTCCTGCACTGGCTGCTGCCCCCTCCATCACTAGGTTCCGCCTGAGGAGAATAATAATAAAAAAAAAAGAGCTACTTCTTTCTGTTTACTGGCAATTTTATCTTATTCCTTCATTTTCTCACATCCACTTTTCACTTTTTAGAAGCACAATACTTCAAAATAATATGCTGGATCACATCTAGTTGTAGCATTCACTGGATAAAGAATAAATTTATATCAAAACAGCTTTGTACTGACTAGTCTGAAGTATTGTGTGTAGATTGATGAGAAAAAAAACGAAATGAACCCATATTAGGATTAGTGTGACACATAAAATGTGGAAAACTTGAAAGGGTCTGAAAACGTTCTGTATTGACTGAACTTGTAGTGATAAATGAACCCTACTGTAGAGAAAACGCTCACTGGGTGCATATGTACCTTATGTGTCTATACGTGTCAGTTGACACAGAGCATGTAACAGGTGCATCACCCTTGCATTTGTTGAAGCTTCAGGTCAATCCCCCCCACTTTGTACCATTAACTCCCTTTACCATTAGTCTGAATGGACAAACAGTCAAACATGGACTGAAAGCTATGTTAAACCTGCAGAGAGCGCAGAGCGCAGAGGTGATGATTCCAGCCAGACTGAGGGAGCCTGGCTCTCCGTTTTCCTGAAGGAAGACTGTGATGCAGTGCTCAATCTCTTGCAGTTGCTCCTCACAGGCTGCTGCAGTTGTGCCCTCAACCTTCAGTCGTTCTGCTTGGTGCATCACACGCTCATTTGTGTCAGCCACTTGGTGTTGCAAAGTCAATTCCACACTGGACAGGAACTGGCAGGAGGCTTCAGGAGGCTGGGGGGCAAACAGCACCTCGTATCTATGAAGGGAAGGGAAGATAAACTTCAACTTGGGGAATGATAAGTTACAGGAGTGCAAATACACGACAATCAGGACATGAATGAATATATTCATGCATAAACAGAACAATGTGTGGAAAGATGATTTTCCCTAATTAGTGGGTCAAACAACCTTTCAACAACTCCATCAAAGAGAAGAACCTGTTGCTTAGTAACAGCTAAAGAGCTTTAGCCTTTCAGCCATGAGAAGATTTAGAGAATGCTAAATCAGAGCATATGTCAGGCTGAGCTTACAGGTCTAAAGTCCCAAATGTTTTCATCCATTTCACAATCTGCTGTTCAATAGATGTGGCATATCACAGCTATGTAGGAATCAATGTGCAAAGCTTTGATGGAACAAATTACAGAGCCCCTGGCTGCCCAGTGTAGTCTTTTGTCTCAGCTCCTGACACTGAAGCACTGCTATGGAGAATTTACAGGAGACAGCTTTCAGAAAATTCAGTCCACTAAAGTTAATAGGTTGTGTGGCACCAGAAAAGAAAGCCTGCTGCAGTTCCTTACTGTCTGTAGATGTGTTGGCAGCAGTCCACTGTCATGTCTCTCAGTAGTTCCTCCAACCAGGCCTTCCACTGGTGAGCCCGATGGAGTAGAAGGGTAGCCCGTGGGTATAGTAAAGCCACTGTAGCATAGCTGTGCAGCTGCTCCAGGCACCCACGAAGGGCCCCACGGCGCTGCTGCAAGAGGGAGTTCAACTCTGCCTCCAGGCTCTCGCACTGGCTGATCAGATGGGCCTGGCCTGCGTTCTGCAGGAAGGCTGTGGCTGGCACATAGCTAGGAGGACCTGGAAGATTGGACAAGCAGCAATAGCAAGGTTCAACACATTTTTTTTAACTAACTAGTTCAAACATTTAAATCTGCTTGATTTATTTCCAGGGGGCCTAACCAAGATCTATGGGGTTGGTGATGTCCTGCAGCAAGCTGGCCAGCTGGGTGGCCTCCAGGTTAGAGAATGCTGCTTGATACTGGGAGATCCACTGGTCCAGGTCAGCCAGTTTGCTCTGAATGGCTTCTTGCACAGTCCGCTGCCGTGACTGCAGCTGGGTATGTTCGGCATACCTGTGACAAGGAAGGAATATGTGTTCAGAATGTGGTGCTGGTTGTTGTATACAGTATTTTTATAAATATAAAAAGAGACAATGTAAACCTCAATGTACAACCTTCAAATGTAATAAAACTGACCGGTGACATGCATTTAAACATAAAATGGAAACCAAACTGTAAAAATATTCCTTTATATTTGTAGTAAACACTTATACCATATGATACTACAATAGAATTTGAGCAATGCGCCTGTTCCCAGATTTCATCAGTTAAATCTGGAACAAAATAAATCACAATCCACTGGTAAAACTGGAAGGTAGGTTCATAAAATCCTATTAAAATAAAAATATTACAATACCAGCAAAATAAATAAATAAATAAAAACAAAAATATGTAAAAATTCACAAACAAAATAAAATGTGTATTTCTGTAGAATTGGTAATTATATTTTAAATATATTTCAATGACAGCAGTGACATTACAATCCAGAATCTAGACGTATCTAAAGTCATTAAGTATTTAAAAAGTTAGCAGAGAGGTTCCTGGTTATTCCCTTTGGTCTTAATAAAGCTAATTACTCTTTGCATAACCTTAATTCTCAGTGTCAGATCTTCGTTTTAAAATAACTTTGGGGTAAATGAGCATTGTGCCGTTTCAGACCTCTGCTCCAGAGTGAGGATGACATGGTCTGGATGGTTCTCTGCTCCCTCCAGGAAGGCCATCTCCTCTTGCAGTTTGGCTTGTAGTTTCTCCCCCTGGCAGAGCAGCTCCTGCAGGACCAAGTACTCCTCTATAGCCTCTTCCACTTGTGGCAGCACCGCCAGCATCTCATCACGATTCTTAAACCAGTTCACCTGCACAAAGTCCACACAACACACCAATCACACTCAAAAACCCTCTTATGTTTTGCTTCTGGATCATTTGCAGAATTTTAAATGACTTGAGTTCCCTTTTGTTCAAAGTAGCTGGAGGTTTCATTTTCCAGACTTGAACCATATCTTTGTCTTAACCTGGACCAAGCTGTCGACAACTTGCTGCCTTCTTGCCTCTGGCAGTGATCTTAAACAAAAAAGCGCACATTCACTTTTGCCTTCCGAAGTTCATTCTAGTCAGCCCTTACACATAGCCAACACTTACACATTTGCAGAAAACATACAGTGGATTCAGAGAGTTTTCATGCCCTTTCAAGTTTTCCACATTATATGTTTCACGCATCTGTGTGTACATAGATATGTACACACCGAGTTATACTATTATAACATTACATTATCAGCCTATCACTCATACACTGACATAAAAGCATGCATACATACAACGTTGATTGTTGTAGTTGGTTGAGGTGGCACTTGGCTGGACTATTTTGTGTCCAACTACTGATTTAATTTCATTATGGATTAACCTGCTGATTATTTTCTCCATTAATTGACTGACTGGTTTGTAAAACATCTGACAATTAAAATGTCTTCACAATGCTCTAAACTATTATCTAAATAGTTGCTAATTTACTGTAGGGGGGTGACAGCACAGCCAGACTGATCTCATTTATACCTTCACTCACACACAGTGAGTTCTGTTTGC
>NW_018127972.1:1674778-1681807 GCF_001952655.1 Monopterus albus | reverse complement strand
GTTTGTGTGTATATACTGTATGTGGGGTCAGAGCAGGACCAATGTGAGTCCTTTTGCAAGTCAGAGGTTAGTGAACAAACAGACAATGTGGAAAGTGATTTCAATAGCATATTTTATGACCAATATTTATACGCTCACGCTTTACTGTTTGGGACTAAAGTTATAAACAGGACACTTGTGTTGATCCGCACTGTTCTCAAAGGTGCTTGTTATCCTGCACTGCTGATTTTAATTTATTTTTTGGTGGATGGACTTCGGTGATAGGCTTTCAGTCTCCCTCCCTCTGCCTGTTGTCAGCTGCATGTGTGCATGTGACACCCACTGTGGAGCCTGACAAGCAGTCAGGGAAGAAAGGCATGCACGCACTGCATTTTTTCTTCAATAAAAGGTATAAGCAAATGTGTATGGTATGATAACCACATCAATTTTCATACCATGGTATACCATGAAACTGGGATACGCTGCAACCCTATAGCAGAGTTGGGCAACACTAGCTAATAGAAATCGACTGGTATGTTTACCCATATAGCTTATGCAACAGCCGACTCCTGTCATGATCTGACTGGGCTCACTTCGAGCTCATTAGTCAAGTTGTTGGTCCTTTTCTTCTTCTATTCAGCATAAGAAAAACTACATCATTATCTCATACATACATTATCTCACCTTAATCTCAGCCACCCTAGAAGAGAAGAGAGATCGTGTAATGTCTCTTTCCATCTCCCTCTTGCTCTGCTTGCTGTCAGCCTGTTGGCCCCCTCCTCCATACACTGCACCAGCGAAGCCCACCTCCCCCCCAGCAGTCCAGTCCACCAGGGGATCATAGACAAAGGCCTCCAGCAATGTCAGTAGGGTCTCCCTGCCCCGACGCATCATCTGAACCACCTGGAATGACACATTTGACTTCAGCACGTATTCAGCAAACCACCAACTGCCTGCAAGATCAAAACTGGTGCTGCATATTATTTGCCTGCCTCAAACATGTGTCCAAATGGTTCTACACTTAAGTACTAAACTATACACATATATACAAATCAGAGTGAACATGATGAGGCCCTGTAGATTGAAATGGGGGTGAGCTGTTTAATAGGACAGTGACCTGTTCACAGGACAGCCTGAAGATTCCCTCCACCCCAGTGACTCCCAGAGCAGTCTCAATGTTGTGGGTCATCCTGAACGGGACTTTCTCTGGCACTCGCAGGCTCTTCCCTAGTGATACACACACAAATGCACTTAAAGCCACACTTACCTATAAGAACAAGAAAGTTAGAGCAGGTGCAACAGAGATTGGAAATCAATAACATTACCACTCAGTTTACTCAAGGCAAGTTTTATAACATGCTGCACAAATCATTTTAAACAGAAATGGACATGAGACATACAGGACTGCCCTGAATGGCAATTTTTGGGCTCTGGATATTCGGCGCTAATATTGGTGAATATTCAAATAGTTGCTGGTGGCGGTGGTCACTACTGCTTTGATAGCATCAGTTTCAGTAAAAACTTAGGTGAGCCTGACAAAATGATGTAAAAATAAATATTTCTAGGTCATATAATTAATAATTGTTTTCTCTAAACCTAGCAAGGGGTTCAAATGACTGTTGTACAAGGGTTTATTTTTCCCCCTTTGGCCTTGCAACACAAGTCAGATTTCTAGTGCCTGATTTGTCAGGAAAGCTTTTCAAAATTGGCATATTGTTTTTCTTGATAAGATATGATAAAGGAGTACACCTGCCCACATATACAGTGGTAATACTCGCAGCACCTCATAAGACAAGGCAGAGTCTAAACATTTGACATGAAGGGGTTTTTAATGCCATTTCTATTAAACCGACTGAAAACACACTTAGGTAAACTGGTTGAATCGTACCTTTTTCAAAGCATACATTGTAGTCAATGTGCACCACCTCTCCAGTGGTCATGTCAATCAACACATTGTCAAGGTGACGGTCGCCAAGGCCAATGATGTATCCCACCATCGACATCACAGCTGTGGATCTGGCATAGGACTGCAGCATAAAAGAAAGAAGGAATATCAAGCAAGCAGAAAACTGATGGCGGATTTTGCAAGCCCTGGCCATTAATCAGTGAGGCTTCTGAATGTTTCATACCGCCGATCTTAAAAATTATATATGAAAAGATACTGCCATGGTTAAAATGTTTTAATCACATCATACATTTTTAAAATGTTAACAGTTATGTTACCTGAGTGACCCTCCACCACTCGCTGGGTGTGGTGCAGGAACACCACAGCTCCTTAGCCAGCAGGTTGGAGGGCGTCGCCTCCATCAACTCTTTCAGCACTTCCTTCATGACACTAAGAGGCCAGTCTCGTCGTGTCACATCTAGATTGAGCCCTACTGCCTTTAGAGCTGGCCCAATGCGGCTATAGTAGAGCTCACTGGGGCGGGGCACTGGAGGCACTGGCTGCTGCTGGAATGACTCTTGGGCCTGGCCAGGAAGGGGGTGGGGGATAAATAAATCAACAGCAAGTTAATTTAGCTCTGACAGAAACATTTAAGTTTTCTCTATTTCTACAAGACAAAGTAAAAAACAACAGGGCACTCCACACTCAGACATTCTTTTTTTTTGAAGGCAGAGCATCCACCTGTATTTGTGTGCAGAAGTACACCTGCTTTTTTCCTAATGAACAAACATTCAAGTTGCAATGAATAAAAACATAGGGGCTGAAACAGGCAAGGTGGTCATAAAATGTACTGGTGCAGTTTCTTGCTGTTCACCTGATCCAGTGTGTGCTTATTCACTGCTTAACAGTGCATCATAGTACAGAGGAGAAGATTACCTTCTGTGCTTGCAGTACAGCCTCTCTCTGCTGCCAACGCTTGTAGAGGCCAAAGAGCGGTGTGGCTCCATCCACCCACTGGATTAGTCCTGATCGGGTTCCAAGGGGGGTGACAGAGTAGTGGCGGGCATGGAAGTGCGGCTGCTCCTGCTGGTTGATCTTGGTAAACATGGTGTTGACAATTGACAAAAACTGCATGATGCGCTCATCCAAATGCAAATCCTCCAAACCTGAGAGAGACAAGATTTTAATCATTAGAGACACTCTTCAGCTATTAAATCACACACACTGTCAAACAGTCTGAAAAAGCCAATTTAATGTGAATCCATTCAAATTTAAAATACATATAGTATATAGTCTCAGTGCAGCAGCCCTCCAACACAGACCAAAGCTTACATTCCATACTGGGACTGTGTCAGAGAGGATCTGAGGATCAGAGAGGATTTAACACTAGTTCTTTGCCAGGTCTTTTTCTTAAGATGTGGACATCTTAAAACAGATATCCACAGACATCACTGCACAGCTTTTATTATAACTAATTTTGACACTATGAGAAATGACACAGTGTAAACTGTTAACAGTGAGGCACTAAAGGTGAAATTTGAAAATCTAGTTAGCATGACACTCTAGAATCAATTGCCTCCACTCCGCCCAGCACTCCTTCACCCTGCTCACTCCATGTCTCATTCGGCCCATGGTGAACACCAAACTGGTCACACAGTGTCACAGTTTGGAGAGAAATTTACCAAGTTAGCGGGCATCATTCAAATGGGGGGCACTAAAACAATATAACTCACCAAGCTGACTGCCCTGCTGCATATATACAGTAAGTACAACACAACTGTATAGCAACTTCCACTACAGGACAGAGACAGAACGTTGACAGAAAAGTTATGTGAAGACATTTTGCATGGTTGCCTCACACTTAGCCACTCAGGTTTTAAATCATACAGGACACATGCTATTCGAAAACATGTCTGAAACCGAATTAAACACGCTGTCGAGTGTAGCTACATCTGAAAAGTGAGAAGCATGGGTAGTAACACATAACTGTCACTGCAATTGTAGCAGGTGCCAAACCGGGGTGACGAGAGCCAGACTCCCAGAGAAAAATGATCAAGTTAATTAAGACTACAATACATTCAGCTGGTGAGCATCAAAATAATGCAACTAATGGACACAAAAAAAAGAGAGTTAAGATTTAACATGGCCAATGTAGGCCTCTTAATGCAGAACGATAAAATGAACCAGGAGCCAATGAAGTGATGCTAGTATATGGGAGATGTGGTCCACACTTACAAGCTCCAGTCACGGGCCTGGCACTAGAAAGAGAGGTTTCTGATAAATTTTTAATGCCATGAGCAAAACAAACTAAAATCCAATCACCTATACTGTTAAGGGGGGGAGGGAAGAAATATCTCAAAATCCAGATGAATAAAACTAAAACTTCATGAACAGATACTACCGGAAAAGGTTTTCTTTAAAAGAAAAACTATAAAGTTGTGGTCTAATATCAATCCTTACAGAACACTTATGAACCACCTGCAAACTTGATTAAATGCCACTGACAACAACAGTTCAACTCTACCAGAGATTTGATTTGAACTAGTTATATGCAGAGACATCAAACCCCACAGAAAGCAACTTATTTAACAAAACACCATGATCAAGAGAATCAAAAGCTTAGGAGAGTTCTACATAGAGTGCAGTACAGTACTGCTTTTTAATCAAGTGAGTTGCCGAAGCTGTTATCAGCAGATCTAAAGCCTAAGTGCTTTGATTGAATGACATTATCATCCTCCAAGACGACACAGTTGTGAGCTGAACAGTGATTCTAGGATTCTGAACAAACTGGACAGCTTGGATACAGGTCAATAGTTGTTAAGGTCACAAGAAAATGATGAAATGGTTCATGGACTGCACTTATTTAGAACTTGTTCAACTTAGCAAACAAAGCCTTACAAAGCTGAGGAAGCTGCTTTTTGCAATTTGTTTATTAATTCCCACCCATGTTAAATGCTGTGAACTGATCTCCTACCTTTAAAAAGGTAAGGGTAGTTGTGTCCATCTGAGCCCAGAAAGAAGAGCTTCTTCGGCTTGGTCTTGGTAGGCAGGATGGTAATGGTCTTGCCTACGCTCTGAATGGTGACAGTATCTGATGCAGACACCTCGCCTGGCAGGGCCATCTCTGTTGTGGTCATAGATGCCAGGCGAGGACTGATCTCATCCAGATGAAGGAGATAGCTGGCTCGCTTCTGAGCACGCTGCTGCAGGCTCACCATGATCTCACACACACACACACACACACACACACACACACACACACACACACACACACACACACACACACACACACACCACCTGGGTCAAGCTTGCAACAAGTTTGTATTATATAAGGTGTATAATGACTGTAATAAAGGTGTATACAAAATATGTATACAACTATAAATTAAACCTACATCTATGCAAATGAATCAAATTCTTAGTGAATCAAATGCAGAGAGATTATTGTGGAAATTCTATATTTGAGTTGTTAGATGGAAGAATTGAAGGCAAAAGTGATGAATCATCTGAGTTTAATTGCAAGTCAACATGGAAAACACCACAGCATGTCAATGTGTCTCTCAAAACCTTCTACTTATCCTGAAACAGAACAAAGGACCCACCCTCAAAGGTGAATATAAAACACAAACTCACTTGTTTGAAAGGAAGCCAGCTGCTGGAGGGATTGGCGGGGTTGGCAGGGTTTCTCAGGCGCTCAAGGGCAGAGGTGATGGCATCACCATAGGTCTGCTGAAACCAAGTTTCATGTGGTGTCTCTGCTGGTGCAGCTGTGATGCTGCAGACATGATCCAGGGCAAAAACCACGGGGCGCATAAGAGCAGAGTGCTTCTCATGCATAATGGCAATCTTTTCATCCCTGTGGCACAACAAAGAATGTAACTAGACCTGCATGCATGTATAAGAGGATTCAAACACCTCAATAAAAGTCAGACCTGTAGACCCACCGATCCAAGGCAATCAAGAAACTATTGCTAAATAGGACTATAATGCAGGTTTGAATTCTTGGGCAAGCTCACACTGCCAGAATTTCTCAATTATTTGAACACTTGTTATTTTTCACCATTTATTATCCGGCAACAACAAACATTTTAAGCTAGCAGAAGCTATGAATATCCGTCTAGAGGTTCTGGACTCATTTTCTGGTATGTAGTCAGGACCATTAGCCATTTGTCCACTGAGGACACTACTTTCCATATTGAGAATGAGACAAAGAAGAAGAAAGCTAGTCAAAGAATCTCCATAAACTGACATCGGCTTTTCCCAGCAATGCTTTATATACCCTGACACTAGCTTATAGAAAGAAGATGACAGTGTGAAACTCTGGAATTGGAGTCATATTGAATATTAAACTATCTTATATAACAACAACAAAAAGCACATTATATCATTACTAAAAATAATTTCTTTATACACCTTTATATATTGCAAAACTGGATTACACCATCAGAAGAACAAAATAATGTATCTCTACAACATCCAGCTTCTGACTTAGAGTTGTATTTTTTTTTTACTGACAAAAAAGTCAAACACTGGGAACATTTTTTTTTCCAACAAGGTCAGTACTGTATAAGACTACTGCAAATAAAGTAATATGGCACATCCTGCAAAAAAAACTTTTAAAATGGTTACAGAATATTACATTTCAACTTTATTGTGAATGACAGACAAAGTCCTGGAAGGAGCTCAGCTTCTGAAGATAGATGTACGTGAGCCTCACCTGCGCAATGTGTTGTTGTTCTGCACCCTCTTGACCTCGTCCTCCAGTTGTTGGATCCTACGCAGGACATGCATGTGTTGCTGTTGTAACACACCCAGCCACAGTTCATCCCACAGTAAGGTTACTCTGCGCAGCTCACCCACTAGCTGCTGGACCTGGTCATCATACAGACCTCATTAGCAGTTTCTTAAGACCACAGCATGAATCTGACTTAAAAGACTCTACATGGTATAACAGAGATGTTTTCTTATTTATCCTGATTAGGTCTCTTCTCAGGACAGGATGGGTGTGTACACACTGTGCTTAATTGACAGCTTCCTATCAGTTTTAGCATTATAGGGCAGGACAACTTGTACCTTTATATTACCAACTAGTAAAAAAATTCATTCTTGGAGCCACCAAACAAATAAAAGGCAGAAAGGTTCATCAACTGCAGCATGCAAACAAA
>NW_018127972.1:1661230-1674712 GCF_001952655.1 Monopterus albus | reverse complement strand
ACCAGTAGAAAAACAATGCAGAAGTCTGACTATGTTAAGCCTCCTACCTGAAGCACCATGGTAGGATTGGCTAAGGACAGCTTTTCCACAATTTTGCTGTAACAGTCCTGCATCATGGCTTGGTCTTGACTAGAGCAGAAGGCTGCCAGCTCTTCTGGTGCTCCTCCCTGTCCGCCACTCTCTGGCTGATCCTCTTCATCCTCCCCACCTAGGCCCTCTTCCTGCATGCTGCCCAAAAAGGTGGGCAGAGCTGATGGCAATTTGCTCCCTGTCAACACATCATCAGTTAATAAATCTGTTGTATTTACATTTTTACTGATAATTCCCACTGTCATTAAGGCCACTAAACTGACATTTTCAGTATCTAGTTTTGACCAGAGGTGGTGATCTGTTCTATTGTAAACAGTAATCAAAGAATACCTGCATTCTGAGCCTCCCCTCCCAGAGAAAGAGAACCCACAATGGCTGGGTAGAGGATGAGATGTGGGGAGTCCTGGGCCACTCGACATAGTAGGCTGCAAATACTCTGTCGGATGTATGCCTCTGGATGGTTGAGACGGGAAAATAGCTGGGGGATGATACCTGAGGTGGACACACATTATCAGAATATAAACAACCGGTGTAAGAGAGGGTTATGCTAGAAGAAAACTGGTTCATATGAAGAGTTGTTGAAGATGTGGTGAAAAGACAGTTGTCATAGAGGAGGATGACATGATAACAGTTTACAATTTGCAGGGATGTACCAATACCACTTTTTTCAGATCAAGTACTTACACTTGATTATTTGTTGATACCAAGTACCGATGCAAGTACTTAATAATAATGCAGCGTTTCTACTGCAAAAAATTACAATGACCATAAAAAACAAAGGCAATTTTCATGAAATTTACCTTCCGATTTTGGTTAAATAAAATATAAGAGGAGGTGGTACAAATCTGAAAGCTTTGTGATAAACTGAGGGGCTGTAGCCTACTGCATAACATAACTTAATGTAATACAGTGGTTTTTAGCCTTTGTAGGAGTCCAAACCTCTGTGAGGATGAAATTATTTCACAACAACCCTCGCCCTCAACTCATCTTCATACACAGAGCTCATCAGACTCTTCCGTTAACTACATAAAATGAGTGTTTATTTCCTTGTTCTCAACAATTCACTACAATCAGCAGAACAGGCACGGTGTGGGTTTAGTGGGTGAACAGGACCAAGCATTTTGACCACGGGGAGAGTGAAGATGTTACATTTCTGCAAGTTTGTTGTTGTGTTCAGTTTGTTCAACAGATGTTTGATGAGTTACCCTCTCCACTGTTGCTAGATTTTGTTCCACATATCAAGCATTGTTGTTACAGCAAAATAACTAACTACTCTACCTCGTCATTTTGTCCGCTATGTGTGCAGGGAGGGAGCGACACTCAGAGTGTCTGTGGGCGTCAGTCCCTCCCTGTCACAGGGACACAGAGCAGAGAAGCAAAGCTCACAGTTGGCTTTACTTTTGTTGTCATTACATATTTTAAAATATCCACAGACCACTGAAATTTCTTCTCCACTGCCTAATGTCTGGCTCAGCCAGCATAAGGTTAATGTAATGCTACCAACAAGTGGTACTGATGCATAGTAGACAACTTTTACAAGAGCACACGTACTAAAGGGTGGTATCGGACTTGATACTGGTATCCGTATCGGAGCATCTCTAACAATATGAGGCCAGTGGCACATGTTTTCAGATAGTCTCTCCTAGAAAGATTCACTGTTGGCCTTGTTTGTACACAAGATGTGACAAATTGTTGTGCAACAAACACAAAAAGTAAGCTAGTGAGAGGCTCTTGCTTGCTAATCACTGTATGAAGTGTTTCCAAAAACCACTTCCAGAATAATGGCAGCTTAATGTTCCATATAAGGAGTAACACAAAATTAAAAATATGGTTAATTTTTCTTTGGAAAAATTTCAAAAAAAGAATTTACAACACAGTGAACAGTAACCTTCTGAAACATTAACATGAATGCATGTTGTATGTTTGCCTGTTCTCATATTCCACTGAGGTTGCCATCATTTATCTAGTCTGACCTGGAGTCAATTATAGCAAAACCAACCCTTATAACTGCATCTACCTAGCTCCTGCCTACTGCTCTTTTCTTCTCCAGTCATGTGGATTTGTGTAATATTATGTCTTTTATACATCTGTGCAATGCAAAAAGTGCATATTTGGATTGCACAGATGACTAAGTCTACCTTAAAACTAAAAGGTCTAATCACACTGGAGCAGCAGAACATCTCTGATCAATTATGAACAGTCACATTTTCAGACACAGTTTGCATGTAAAGAATTCATATATCGATGCTAATCTTGCAGTATGACATACCCCTCCAGGGCACTGTAGGAGTTGAGGCTAAACCCAGCTCGAGCCCCTCCCTCAGTTCACCAGCATGCTTCACCAGCAGACGGAGGAGACGGAGAGTTGCCATGACGATCACATCATCATTACTCTGTTTGCTGTTGTGATAGGACAGCAGGAGTTTTGGGTCATCCTCATCTATAGGGACCTAAAACACACACAAAAGATACTCAGGATGAAAGAAGAAATACATCATGGGCCTCAACATCAACTCATTGGGTACATCTCATGTCTCTTGTAAGACTGTTCCTATGTCCTCAGTAAACACTGCAGTCATTACAGTTAACCAAGGATGTAGGACGTTCCAAGTCTCTTATATGGGCTCTGAGGGCTGAGGAGTGAGGACTGTGCTGGAGAAGCTGTCACCAAGGATGCATAAGACCATCCTTCGCAGACATTTTTGTGAACTGACATGCCCCTTTAGCTGAAATCAGTTGGGGAATTAGACACTTCAGATGAAGGATCTGAAGAAATGCGTTTCTTCGAGTCCTTCACCTCACACCTTATGTGAGTGGAACTAAGACAAGGAAGATATACAAGTGAGGGACACAATGGTAGTTGATAGGAGACATGAGATATACCCACAATTTCATTCCCATCAGGTTCGTACAGCCTAGCTCTAACTCTTACCTGCCCAGCATTGAGCTTCAAGAAGGTGAAATATGCTTGGCAGGAGACCCTGTAGAGACCGAAGATGCGGTCCACTACCCGTCTCCAAACCCGGATTAGACCATCTGTAACAGGCTGGCCAGCCTCCCCCAGCCAGGGGCATGAGCCAATGAGCTGCCTCCAGATCACATCTACAATGTCGTCCTCATCATCTTCCTGCTGTAATGCCATGTCCTCATCCTGACACGCAACAGAACAGTAGAGTCAGAACAATCTGCACTGTACAGAAATAAGCAGTTAATGAAAACCTTCAACACAACAAAAATATATTTTTGCTTATCAATGTTAGGCTTTAGGAAAAGTCCAGGACTGTTGTGCAGGATTTCTCCTGCACAGGAAATTACAAGGCAGCCGTCTCTGTCAAATTTCTTGCTGCCTCTAGCTTTCAACAAAACTCTGGTGGGTGTTTTCATGGGAAACACTGTTTTTTTAAGGAGCACTGCACTCGGTGGATATCAATCATTTGTAACTGTAGCTGTGGCATAACGCCAATATGGCGGTGCTGTATTGTAATCATCACAGTGCAATGGGAACAGCATTGCCAAAACTGCCAAAGAGGAAGAAAAGTGCTGTTCTTTTCCTTACGGCAGGAATGTGTCATGCCGCACCTTGATATTTTGTGGCTGTTCAAACCAGTGGATGTTGTTACTTTTGCATCCAAACTCGTTCAGTTTCATAAAAAGGGATCCTAAATTGACATTACATCCCATCAATGTAATGTTTTCAGCACTGCAGATATGGCTCATAGAATCAGTGATTACTTTACGAAGTGAGTTTGCGAGGAGAATTGTGAGGGCAGGTGAAACAGTGCAAACATACAGTATCTGATAGGGAGTATAAAGTAACAGTTCATGTTAGTGACAACATGCGGTAAATTTGTCCAGTCTAAAAGTAGAGGGCACACAAACTACACTGCAGTGATAGTTCACCTTTCAACACAACAAAGACCTGAAACATATTCAGAATAACACTAGAATGGATTCGGAACAAGCCTCTGAGTGTTCTTGAGGGGCCCAGCAAAAATCCAGACTTAAACTCCAGAAAACACCTGTGGAGACACCTGAAGATGGCAGTACACAGACACTCACCATCCAGTCTGACAGGCCTTGAGAGGCTCTACCATGAAGAATGGGATAAACTGCCTAAACAGAGGTCTGCAATGCTCATACAGATATATCCAAGACCTACAGCTGTAATTGCTGCCAAAAGGGCTGCTACAAAGTACTGAATGAAGGGTCTGAATACTTTTGAAAACAACAGATTTCAGTTTTTGATTCTTTTAATTAATTTTCACACAACTCTGTGACCATCAGTCATCATGGGTGACTAAGTGTATAATGATGGGTAGCAATTTTATCAATTTAAAATTGAACCCACAACACAATAACATGCAAAAAGTAAAGAGGTTTGAACTCAAGCAAACATTCATTGAAACAGTGTATTAAAAAGGTCTACCTGTATACCAGTAGGTCGACACATGGCCTGTCCGAGAATGCTAAAGATGGTTTCCTTGTCTTCTTCACTGGTGGTTGCTGGCAGCAGCTCCTCTATCTCTTTCTTTTCCTCAGGGAGAAGAGGCAACCCCTCTCCTTGGCTAAAGAGAATAATTAACATCTGAATCAATAAAATGGAGTCCAATACAACAGCGAAAACAACTGCAACATCAAAAGCTATCACAAACCAAAACCTCGTTGACAACAAACAAAAACAGAACGTTTATTAACAGGTAAAATTAACTGTATAAGCTCATATATCAATAACATGTATTTCACTTAGTCCACTAACCTGGCATTATCCACCACCTTCCTGCCCCAGCGATAAGCCCAGCTGGCCAGGGCTGCCCAGGACTTAGCCACCTCTGGAGCCAGGCTGGTGGAAAGTTGGTAGAGTTGGCCCAACACAAAGTCTGGCTCCCCAACGCCCACGCTGACTGCACAGAGAAAACCAAGATTAAAACAAAGCAAGAATCAAGCTGACAATTGAGCTATACCTTTTAACTGAGGGGAAAAAAAACTGATATATGCCTACACAGAAATTATATGACACACTGGTAGTTTAGATGTCTATCAATGCATATGTACTGGAGAGGAGGATTTCTGGGAATCTCAATTTGACTCAAAATGTTGGGTGTCATGAATCAAAACCTTTAATGCTTAATAAACCAGAGAAAGGTGAAAGAGTATGCAGGTTGTTTTCGTGTTGGAGTAAAGAGCAACAAAGGAAAAAAGTGAAGTGCTCCAATGAGTTGTAATGTCTCCAAGCTGGTACCAGGGAAAGCTGATATACAGGCACAAAAAGCTTGCTGAAGTTTTGTATAGTAGTTCTGCAGTGTGTTTGTAAGCTCGTCTCGTTTGTCAGTGCTAAAGTTCAGTGCGGTGGGTAGAGCAGTCGTCTCCCAACCGGAAGGCTGATGGTTCGAATCTCGGTGCCTGCAGTCGGAGAAGTACCCAGAAGAAAGAACACCGCCCCCCCCCCCCCCATTGCCCGTGATGGCGGCGCGTATGCACGCAGGGGCCCACGGCTCCAAACATAATTTCGATGTACGTGTCACAATGTTACAATGACAATAAATAAAGCTTCTTCTTCTTATCGATCAACTGAGAATCACAAAAGAAAAGAATAGTGATTCTTCTATAATCTCATTTTTTTCACCAGCTCCTAATATGGACATATCTGAATGTTTCCAAATTTGTCTAGAGGTATGAAGACTTAATGTATGAAGACTTAATGTGGACACTTCAACCTAAATATCCCACACTAATCTAGATGTGCCTGCACTGTAATACTTACCTGAAGTTTCAGTGATAATGTGGGGAATGCCTTGGTCCTCAAGGGGAAGCTCCAGCAGAGCAGCGATATTCCGGCTCAGAGGTGACATGCTGGATGGGTTTGTGGCTCCTGACTTTACGACCTAGACCAAAACATCACCAGTCCTTTCACAATTTTGTTAATACCACTACCCAGTGAATATTTAATGTAAATAAGTACTACATTACATTAAGCAAAGGCATTTTAATATTTGATTGCTAAAACAGTGCATTTAACAAAAAGGCCTTTGTACCAGTGAAACATTTAATTTGAGACTTAAATGTCAAAACACTGAAATGCAGACTAAAGTTAAAAAAAAAAAGTATAGGCATGCATGCCTGTTTAAGCTGAGGTGTCATGTCCTTCCAGTCAGCCAACAGCCATTTGCACAGTGTCAGCAGTGAGCGGCAGGCAGCGCCTTCATTCTTCCCCACATGACAATAAGACAAAGCAGCCCTGCTCAGCATCTCCATGGCTGTCATGGACTGGCCTGTGGACAGAGACACTTCGTGTCCTGAGCAACATCATTAAACACACTGCAAGAAATACAGGAGGCTCTGACAGCTGAGAACCTGGGCACACCTGGCACCCATTGTTTCAGCTTTTAAATGTCTCCTGTCCCTCACCTGCAGTTCTCAGGACTTTGGCTTTTTCTATCTGCAGCTCTGGTCCCCATTTTTCTCCCAGAGTGCCCTCCAGTGTAAGATGCCTAAAGGTCTGGCAAAGCTCATCCTGCTGCTTCTCTTCTTGTGTCCCATCACTGCACTGACTGAGTAGGCGGGACGCTAGTGCAATGTTGCCTTTTTTCCGGGCAAATTTGACAGCAGTTAGACAAAGCTCCATTAGGTGGCCATCTATGGAAGAAGAGTAACCTGGACAAACACGGATATGGCAAAATTTCAGTGTTTCAGGTGGACAAGTACTGTATATACATGTACTTTATATTTTCCATTGGCCTGGGTTGGTGCCAAGATAGATAGTAGCCTTCACAGTTTACTGATCACCTTCAGCCATATGAAAAATGTGCTGTCACCTTAGAGACAAACCTGCCATTTCCAGTTATAGCGAATTTACAGTGAAGCTTACCACTGGTGAACTACCATAAAGGTATTATTGTAGAGACATTATAAGAAACATAATGTGTTGTCACAATTATTGGTACTTTGTTTGCAGTGCAATTTAATAAAAAATAAATGAACACTACAAAATATGTACGTATTTGGCTGGATTTGGTCAGCTGATCATCATAATGACACTATATGCATTTTCGTTAGTAATGGATGTTAAAACTAGGTTTATTTAATCTATCGGTGCCGACATGCTGGTGGTAGAATTGGTGCTAAGGTAGAGTAGGTTACACTGTGCTGTGCTGCTGAGTTGCAGTGACATGCCAGTAAAAATAGGGAATTTTGTGCCAAAAAGACTAATGAATTTATATACAGAACAAGGACTGGTGATTTGGTGCCCCACCACTTCCACTAAAAATATATTAGGAAGGAATGATTACAACAAGATAAACCTATCTCAATGTTCAAAAATGAAGTTGTTGTTTTTTTACAATTAAAGGTTTTTTTTGGTAAAGACATATGCTGTACAAACTGTAAAACCACAAATTGTGATTTGTGAGGCCTTTAAAGGATATACTAACAAATTTCAAGTATAGTAACTGTTAAACACAAATTAACCATCAAATCATTTATCACAGTACAAAAACAATGTGGTATCTTGTAACACAAAACATGCTAAAAGCTAGATATTGTATTTGTACTGACTGTAGGAATCAATACTGGCACAGCACATATTCTGATCCTAACCACTGATAATTACCTTTCAGTTTGTGGAGCAGTTGTCTCTGGAACATGGTATATCTGAGGGCCTGGAGGAAAGGCTGAATGTCCTGTTGTTTACAAGAGCTCAGAGCCTCACTGGACAGAGGAATCACACAGTCCTGCAAAGAACACAAACAACACAGGGTGGAACTAAACCTCCAACTTGTTTGCTTTTGCCAGAGCAATGTGAAGCTTACTTTATTGCTGTCTTTGCATTTAATTACTTTAGGTTAACACGGCCTCTGTACAAGCCAAAGAGGACTTGGGAAGCAACATACTGATTTTTTACTAACAGCTCTGTCATTCAAGTCATACCTCTTGTCCAGCGAGTGTGTTCTCCAGGGTGGCAGTGCAATGGAGCTGCAGGGTGGGCAGGGTCGGCAGGGCATCAGACAGACTGAGGGTGGACAGGCGAAGGGGACCCAGGCAGATCCGTCCGGTCTGTTTCAGACAGCGCACCAGCGTACTGCAACATCACATCACACAATTTATTGAAAGACTGCATGACTTTTTGTAACACAAGTAGAAAAATCATCCAAGTGAGAAACCAAATATTACATTTAAACCTCACAACTGTCAGAACTACTTGTAAGATGGTCAAATAAAACAACATGGTCTTAAAAACTAGCTCGGTTCAATAATAACCTAACCTAGGGTAGTCAGAGTGCTTTGTGTTTTCAGTACACCTTAAGAACTGTACTCACTCTGGATTGGCTGTGGTCCTCTGTTCCTGCTGTTGATTGGCTTTAGTCATGGCACTAACAGCGCTTCGAAGGAGCTGAACCTCAATGGCTCTCTGCAGCTCAGTTGGATCTGGGCTCATGGAGGGCAGAAGCCTCTTCAAATCTAAGATGTGCACAAAAACCAGAATGCGACATTTTTAAGGGTAAATGAGACTGACAAAACGTAATACCATCTTACAATGAGTACTAGTTTGTGTACACACAAACTAATCCACACTCATCTCGTTGAGGCCTACAGTGTTTAGTTGTTATACAAAAAGGTAGTTTTGTAGTGTACAGTGGAACCTCGGTTTTCGTATGCCCTACTTTTTGTACGATTCGGTTTTCGATGACTTTTTTTTTGTCGAAATTTTATCCCTCTCCCCTCGCCGTCTTCCATACGCCAACAAGAGTCTTCAATATAGGTAAAAGTGATGTTAAATGTTCATTTATCCATTTCATTAGTCATTTATATTTTTTTCCTCATTGTTTTCAGTATGTAATAATATAGTTATTCTCTATAAAATGTATTTTTTGTTAAAATTTTTGGGTGTCCTCTCCCCTCCTCGCCGTCTTCCATACGCCAATAAGAGCCTTCAATATAGGTAAAAGTGATGTTTAATGTTCATTTATCCATTTCATTAGTCATTTATATTTATTTCTCATTGTTTTCAGTATGTAATAATATAGTTATTCTCTATAAAATGTATTTTTTGTTAAAATTTTTGGGTGTCTGGATTTACATTATATCTTATGGGAAATATTGCTTCAGTTTTCGTACATTCGGTTTTCGTCAGACTTTTTCGAACGGATTAATCACGAAAACTGAGGTTCCACTGTATTAGATTGCAGTAAAACAGTGATTAGGCTATTCATTCTCTGCCATATAGTCTTAGTGGACAAAGTTTATAAAAACCATAATGAAACAACTTTCTTTGCTGGAAAAAAATAGCATTTACAGGATTTCTTAATTTTTAACAACATGAAAATGAGGAATATATTACCAGATGTGTCTTATAATGCACCTACCCAGCTTATCCTTGCTGCTAGACAGCAAGCTGTAGTCCTCTCCGGGCAGCAGCTCCAGCTGAGCCCCACACTCTGCCAGATCTCCCTCCTCAAAGCAGCTCAGAGCCTGGATGTAGTTGAAATCTGTTCTCAAATTGATGCTGACAGGATTGGTGGAGTTCTGTTTGAGGGCATGGACAGTGGCCTGCCACTCCTTAACAGAGGCCCAATCACAGAGTGCCACGTAACACTGACATGCTTTGTCAGCTAGGAAATTGATCACTTCAGGAGAGCACTCGCTGGACTTCAGCAGCACAGTCTTCCGGCTATCACCTTTTCCAAGGAAACCCAAAAGGGGGGGGAGGAAAAAAAACAGTCCTTTGAGCAGATGTCTTATGATAGTGCAGTGTTCATAGTAATGTTTGAGAGGCAAGACTGCAAATTATAAATTATTATTCTAAATATTCTTTGACATGTGAACCCCATAAAGATTCCAGGAGGCTGGATGCTGATTTATATTTTAAAGCCATTATTTCAGGTAAGTACAAGTACATCAGTTGACAAAAACCCAGCTGTGCTCCACTGAAATCTAATCACATTACTGCTTTTACACTGATCCGATGAAATACACAGAATAAACTTATTCAGCAGCACAACGGTCCTTTGTTTTAACATCACTCAGCTGCTGAGTAGGGGCGGTGGGATATAATCAACTGGAAATTCTGCATTATTCATTAACATTTTTAGTATGCATTTAAGCTTTTACTTATCTATAAACCAACTAGGGATGCACTGATGCTGATACCACTCTCTAGTACTCTACTCGTAAAAGTTGCACCACTGATACCAATTAATGGCAGCACTATATTAACCTCATGCTGACTGAGTCGGTCATTAGGTGGCAGAGAAGAAATTTCAGCAATTCTGGAATATTTTAAAGATAAATGACAACAACAAAAGTAAAGCTGACTACAAGCTCAGCTTCTCTAGTGTTTGTGTGTGAGTGCATTTTATATACACATCAAGCACTCAATATGTGCCTCACCACCAATAGCAATGGAGAGGGTAATTAATCACACACCTGATAAAGAAACAGAACATAACAAATTTGCAGAAATGTGACATCTTCACTCTCCCTGCGGTCAAAATGCCCGGCCCCATTCATTATGCTAAAACCACCACGGTGCTCGTTATGCTTATTGCAGTGAATTGTTGTGAACGAGAAGAAAACAAATGCTAACTTCATGTAGTTAATGGTGATGTCAAATGGGCTCTATGTGTGAAAATGGGTTGAAGTCTGACAGGCAGCCGGGGAAGGAAGGTGCACATGCATTGCATTTTTTTATTCAATACCAGTAATGAGCAAATATACATGGTATGATAACCGTTAATTTTCATACCATGGTATACCATAAAACTTGTATACTGCTGCAACCCTAGTAGAAACATTGCATCACGGGCCTTCTAATACCACTAAACAATAAATTAACACATGGCTGTTCTCTGGTTCTCTACTAGTTAATCTCTGAATGAAATTGAATTTTGTGGTCATTAGGCCAATTTCAATTTAGTGCAAATACAATAGATCAAGCTAACTTTATTTGATGATATTTGGACTACATTAAATGTGGATATTTGATACATTTGTTTACCGTTGCTGGTGTGCTTGGGGCTACTTGTGTTGCTGGAGAGTTTGAGCAAACAGGAATCAGAGCTTTTGATGCTGCAGTCCATCCCTGTAACTGCAGACAGCTGATCTTGATACTCCAGAGCTGCCTTCTCAAACCTACACACACATACACAAACACACACATCCCTACTATATAGTGGAAGTCAACCTAATTAATGCAACAAAGACATGTGGGTGTGGAGGATTTAGCCAAGTATTCTGTTGACTTGTGACAACATTTATTTAAGGTGACTGCTTACCGTCCCTCAGCCTGCAGGGCAACTGACGACAACCAGCCCAAACTCCTGCCAGTGGTGAACAAGCTCCAAGTTGCCAGGCCCTGAATGGCCTCAGGACAACGCAGCTCACACAGAGCCTCCACCAGCAACATCAGAGGAACCTCCAGCTCTGTACCCTGTTGAGCACATCAAACATGCTATCCATCTAGCAAGATGACACCAGGAAATAACCACATACATTTACAGTGCATTATAAATGCTTCCATTACACACACCAAGAGTAATGCACCTGGGACATGCACACAAATTCTAGAGATGCAAGTCCAAGTAACACAGCTGTTGCTTGCCAGAATGTCTGTGCACATCCCTGCTGAATGCAGTGTTAGCTGCTTAGCTGAACGCTTCATACAACTGTTTACTTGTACTGACCTGGGTGCTGCTGCTCTTAATCTCTGTAAGCAGGTCAAAGCCATGACGAACAGTTACTGCTGGTTGGCCAGACAGAAGGCCAACCCTCATCAGTGCCAGGCGGATCCTCGTCAGCCAGTCTTGGCATGTCTGACGGTTGGTGTAGAAAAATGTCCTGATGCCCTGAGATGAATATAAACACAGGGAGTCGCCATATTATTTATACACAGGACAATGAATATTACTATAGCGATGCGGTTGCCAAGCTGAACCAATTTTAATGGTTGCTATTAAACCAGGTTCCCTGATCAACACTTCTCCTCTACTGTTAGAATTTTTAAACACTTAAATCTTCAACCAACAGTGGGGTTTGCGACTTTTATTTGCACACCTTTGGTGGAGCAGTGAGAGCATTGGCACAGCCCTCATAAGCATTGTACATGAGCTTCTCTAGGTTCTCCAGGTACTGAAGCAGCAGAGCGAGGCGGAGCTGATTGGAGTGGTGACCGTCCCCATCACCTCCAGCACCAGCCCATGCTCCAAGATCCTGTTCTGGGTTCAGGCTGTGGGCAGCCAGGCTCCGAATCATACCTGAATCACCGGGATACAAAAGAAAAATCCAACAAGGTCAAAGGCACAGAGGTCAAAGGGTCAAGATAAACTCCAGGTATGGATCCAACTATTGCATGTTAGTCCCCATCTCTCTCCCCGTGTTTTCCATCATCTCTCTAATAAATAAACAACATTAAATTTTAAAATAATATTTCAATAATACTGTTTCTAACATTTTAACTTTTGCAGATTTCATTTTCCTCATTAGATGACCACTTCAGGACCACAACAAATGCATACTAAGGTGTCCACATATGAAAAACAACACACTATGCACAAGGCATGATACATTTGCATTATTTACTTTACAGAAACCTACTATAGTAGCCAGAGGTGCAAAAAACACTTGAGAGCCAAATGAAGTCAAGCCAGTGAACACAAACTGGACCTTTTGGCTGTACCTTCAATGGTTTGGAAGGTGTCTTGAGCTCGGCCCAGTGGCGTTCGGAGTTTGGACAGTACAGTAAACTGTGCAGCCTCCCACACTGCCCACTGCCACAGTACAACCTCAGTTTTCAAAAGCGCACGTGGCACTACACCTGGCCTGCTGCCATCTACACCTCCTCGGCCATCCCGTTTCTCAAGCCGCTGGCAGCTGTGGTACAGACGCTCCAGCCAGGGGTCTTTGCTGTAGATACAGAAATTAAGCCTCATTACAGTGATGCCCAGCAAGCAGTCATTATGAGGTACTGAGAGTATGAAAACATTCTGCTGTAATACGCACACATGAACCACCCCCATGGAGCACACCATTTAACTGCATTGGGACTAGATAGAATCCATGACCCTGACTGACATATTCAGAAACCACCACTGTATAATTCAAATTTTTTTGTTTTGATTGTGGCAAAAAACTAATGATTTCAAAGTTTCTTGCACCTTGTCTCCTTACTGTGAACCATTATGAAACTCAGTAACACATTTTTAAAAACACCAAGCAGGGAGGGAGTTCTATTTTGAGACCTGACCATCTCAAAATAAGAGCACAAAAGGGAAAAAAAAATCCTCACATCTTTTAACACCTACAGTAATGTTACATATTTAGAAAAACTGAAGACCTCAGTGTATTGGTTTCCTAGAAAGTTCACTGTGAGCTAATTTCAGCAAGATTTAAAACAGCAACTAA
>NW_018127972.1:1651339-1661169 GCF_001952655.1 Monopterus albus | reverse complement strand
CAGTTTGTCTAAAATCTGTGTAGCTTATCCTTGTGTCACTGTGATGTGTACCCTCCACGGTGCAGCACGCCATATAAGATGAAGCTGATGAGGTCACTGAAGTCCTGGGGATGGAAGGTGCTGCTTGGTGCTCGGCTCATGTGGTGGCGGATGGCCAGTGAAATCTCCCTCATCTCGGGGTGGCTGTAGTTACTGTGGACAAAGAAAATCACACACAAACATCACTAATTAGAGGCATACACCAGGCCATTTAAATCAAGTTAATGACATCTGAATTGCTTAACTGGTATTCAGAGACAATCAGGGATTAGATAAAAAAAAAAAAAACTAGGAAAGAACTCATTTTCCTCAAAACATACTGTATGTACTTCCTTCAGTTTTAATCAACTCAATATACTTGATTAGTATTCAGTCGTGGCAATCCCAGTTGTGAATGGTATATACCTATACAAGACAATAAACAAAACTGCTATGTGAAGAACAATCTATTTTACTGTAGATGGTCTCCAGTTGTATACCAAGTCTTACCTCAAAGCCACATCAAGCGGGATTGTCCTGAGCAGCTTGCCATAGGCTTGCCTCACCCTCACTGCTGAGTGGACCAGCTGAACTCTGCACACATCCACACACCTAATGGACAACCGACCAACACACACACACACACACACACACACACACACACAAACAGAGAAAGAGTAAGCTGACACATCACAAAACAAACAGGGGCCTTAGAAGGTTTTTTGCCCCATGTCTGAAGCAAGTGCAAAAATAATGAAACAACTAATTTACACGGTCTGAAAGCAGTTTAGACTTGTATGTGTAAGTATAACATTCACCTCTGCAGCAGCTCAGTGGACAGGGATGAAGAGAGGACCTGTAAGCTGTGGCAGGTCTGAAGGCAGATACTTTGATCTTCATTCAGAGCTATCCAGAAAAAACAGTGAGGAAAAATTCTGTCTTATTGATGAATAACAAATGCATCTGAAAATAACAATTAACATAGCTTGGCATCCTGTAAAAAATTATTTCCTGGAAACACCGGTTATATTGGGCTCACCGTTGGCTAGCAGACCCTTGCAGAACTTGTTGAAGGAGGGCAGGGAGAAGAGAGGGTTATAGGTGTCTGACTTCTTCATCAGCACACAGATTTCCTGAGCCCAGGTCAGCAGCAGCCTCCTGAAACACCAACACAACAGTATCACAGCAATTATACCCACAGTTTGTGCCTTGTTAAAATATAGTCTTGGTAAATACATTTAGTCATATCCTGATGTATCATGTCCCTTTTTGTTATGTTTGTAATATTACCTAGTGTTTTAATTCTTTGCTTCATACTCATGGAAAATTCACTTTTTTTTTTAATCTCCAGTTGCAAGAAAACACTTTTCCTATACCTGGATTTATGTATATACAGTACATCTTAAAATATCACCAGCTCATAGTCTAAGTTACAATTATGATATAATGGCATACAAACAGTGATCTTGTCCATACAGAATACAGGCGTTAGACTAATGACATCAGCTAAGCCAAATGGAGTTCTATCAATGAAATCAGACTGGAAGTTGAGTTAGACCTATTTGACTTATAAAACAAACAAACAAGCAAAAAAAAAAAAACACTGAGTTTGTTATTCACTAGAAGCATCTGCTGATATAGACCATGCCTCAAAAAACAAAAGATCTCACAAGGCTTACATGATCAACGGTTGACTTGCATAAAGCTGGAAAGGGTTACAGTACAATATAATTTTATTTATCACACTATGGGCGATTAAATTACAAAGTCATCTCAATAAGTTTAGATATTCATCAGCCCACAGATAGACAAAAATGCCACTAAATGAAGATGTAGTACTGTTGCTACTCTCTGCAGAAGTGAAGATGACTTCAAATACACAACATAAAATTCTGTGAAGTAAAACAGAAGCCCAGAGTAAAAGCTTAAGGCTTAAAATAATCATAGCAGCTGGTTAACATCTTTATTCACGATTCTACTATAAACATCATGATGCATGGCTCCTAGTCTCCAATAAAAACCACAGTGAAATCACTTAAGCACCTTCAGACTCTTAAATGCTACTGGTAAAATATTTTGTGTACATATGAAACTAAAGCTGAATAGTTTGTGAAGAACATTTAGCACTACATATGGTGTAAAAGGACACACCATGCCAACATGAACACATCATCCCAGCAGTGAAGTATGGTGGAGAGAGCATAATACAAATAAATTCCCAGGTTTATCAAGGAATCTTACAGGATAATGTCAGGGTGGTTGTCCACCAGCTGAAATTCAGTAGGGGTTGAGTGCAGCAGGACACTGACCCTAAATATCTAATTTGGAGTGGCAAACTCTGAGATCAGACACCCTAAAAATATGGCTGAGCTAAAGACGTTCTGTAAGGAAGAATTTGTCCAAAACTCCTCCAGAACCTCCTGGTCTTGGTTTAAGACCTAACAAGTAAAATAACTGGTATATAAAACCCTTTTCAAAGTCTACTTGTGCAAAATAGGTGTCCATGAATAACAAGAGTATTAAAGCCAAGACAACAAATGTAACAGTAACACTACTGTTTTGCTGAAAATGACTGGCTTCCATGACTGGCATTTGGTACATCACAGAAAAACTTCAAATTAACCCAAATAATTGTGAATTATAGCAGATAAATATTTCACTGGGTACATCTCATGTCTCTTATAAGATCGTTCCTATGCTGTTCATACGACGTTCCAAGTATATCGGTTCTGAGGACCAAGGAGTGAGGATGGTGCTGGAGGAGCCATGACCAAGGCAACAGGAGACTATCGTTCATGGAAGTTTTTGTGAACTGACACGCCCCTTTATCTGAAATCAGTTGGTGAATGGACACTTCAAATGAAGGATCTGAGGAGAGGACGTTGCACGTCGTTAAGGACACGTTTCCTCGAGTCCTCTCTGCTCATGTTTTCCTTGCATCTTACATACTGTAGATGGGACTAAGACAAGGAAAAGGAGCAAGTGAAAGAAATGACTGTCCTTATAAGAGACATGAGACATATCCACAGTGTGTGCATGTTTGTGTTTATGTCAAAGACAGGAAAGCACAAAAACCTGGCCTCAGGATAGAGGTGCTCCTTCACCAGCAGACCTCCCAGAAGGCTTAGCAGTGTGCTGAAATGTTTCTTTGTTGCTGTGGTCACAGTGCTGATGACAGCACCATCAAACAGGGAGGGTGAAGATGATGACAGGCTGGATGAGATAAAATGATCATGTCTGGACAGACAAACAAACAGAGGAGATAAAAGGCCAGTTAAAAAGAACAACCACAGAGCAGCTTTAACATGTTACTGTTATTCAGAACATGTACTTAAATCTTGACTTTGAATATGAGCCATTAAAACCTTAAAGGAACTGATATATCACATTTACTTGTGTATATTTAGCAGATCTATTCAAGAGATGATGATGAGGCATTTCATTACAAACTCCTCATAAATACAGGTTAGGTGTATGTTCGTTTGTTCCTCAAATTATATTTTGTTACCAATTGTGTATATTAATATTATGTAAAGTATGTTGGTTATTGTTGTCAATATTAGAGGATTATATAAACTCACCATATTTTATGAAGGTGGTAATATATCAAAATTGATTTGAAAATAAATCTAGAACATGAAAACAAAGAAATGTTGACAGAGTCTGAGGGCTTTCCAAAGGTACTGTATTACCCTAGCAGTACTTTCCAGGCACAATTATCTACAAGGTTTTGAATGAGTGACAGTTCAGCTCAATATTTAAGAAAGAAAACATATAAACTGATTGAGGCCACTTAGTCAAATAGGTGTAAAAAATTCAGAAGATTGTAGTGGTCAGCAGGGCTGCTGCACAAAGCACAGGCAGTCTTTTACCTGGTGCAGTGAGAGTATAGGGTGTAGAGTACAGCATACTGGATGGCAGGGTAGTAGACAGATAACTCAGAGTGGACCAGCATCAGATTGTGACTAAGAAGAGCGAAGACTGTAGGAGACAATGCCCACATCTAGACAGATAAAACATTTCAACATGAATACATGGCCACATAACACAATAGTTCATGTTGTTACTGAAACATTAAAGAATAAGGATGGTTATTTTTGCATGTTTTTGGCATTTTGCCACAAATCCCATAAAGACACTAAAACCAACAATGAAATTTATGTACCAACTGTAACATCTACAAATCCAGGACCTGGTTTAGCTAATTAATTTGTGCCATAGACCTCCACTAGAAACTGACTTGGAAACTGTCGGCATGCATGGGCAGATGGCAGAACAGAAGTATGAATAGGAATGCATACACACAAGAATATGCACAAAGCATGAACTCCCCTTTACTGTGATGCGTGATGTAGGGATGGACCAGTGTTCCTTTGGTTTGGTGACTAAGCTGCAAAAGACCAACTGCATACTACTGTGAGAAGCTAAAGAAACATAAAAAGG
Source organism: Monopterus albus (assembly GCF_001952655.1). Lineage (NCBI taxonomy): Eukaryota > Metazoa > Chordata > Actinopteri > Synbranchiformes > Synbranchidae > Monopterus > Monopterus albus. The sequence continues at coordinate 1,656,708 of NW_018127972.1, read as the reverse complement.
CACAGCAGAGGATGTACTTCCTGCATCAGGAGCTGCTGATTCAGTTCTATAGGGGAATCATCGAGTCTGTTCTCTCTACTTCCCTGCCTGGTTTGGCTCGCCAGCCAAACAGGACAGGAACAGACTCCAGCGGAGAGTCAGAACTGCAGAGGGAATCATCAGTGCCAGCCTGCCCTCCACCTGTACACCTCACGGGTCAAAAGGAGGGTAGAGAGGATTTCTGCAGACCACTTGCATCCTGGATACAAACTCTTTGAACTCCTCCCCTCTGGATGGCGCTACAGGCCAAAACAACCAGACACAGAGAGTTTCTTCCCCCGGGCTATTACTCTTGAACAGCTGTCTACATTTGCTCTTTTACCTTGTGCTTTTTACCATGTATATATTTTGCATTCATTTTGTTTTTATTGCTGTGCACATCGGGGGCCATTGGGCTGGAGTCAAATTCCTTGTATTTTTGATAATACTTAAAAATCAGGTTTATGCTTATTTTTAATGAAAGGAGGAGGAGTTCCTCTTTGTTTTAGCTGAGAAGCATTTAGGGGTATACATTGGCAGTGATATTTATTTTGGCTTTTGACAATGTCATGTTCACAGGATGTTTTCTGTAATAGACTGGTTGCCATTTTCAAGAGGGTGAGTCTTAGGGGATGACTGTGATTCAGTAGGTAGAGCAGTCGTCTCCCAACCGGAGGGTTGGAGGTTCTAATCATGGTGCCTGCAGTCCACATGTCAAAGTGTCATTTGGCTAGACACTGAACCCCCAAGTTGCCCCCGATGGTTAGAGCCATCGATGCGAGTTGGCGCCACAGATGGCTGCCTCGGTTCTGTACCGGAAACAAATTCCTTGTGTAACATACTTGGCCAAATAATGGTGATTATTATTATAACTGTCCTGAAGGTAAATGCTGAAAAAGTGAGGAGATATGACACTTGAAGTATGGCCAACTTGTCACCGAGATCATGATGGACTACTCAGTGTAACAAGAAGTCCCTGAATCCATTAAATATTTTGTTTTAGTTTCTGCTTTCATTACCATAAATCAACAGAAACTAACTGAACTCAGTGTATTATTGCCAAAATGAGAGGAGGACTGGAGCGAGGGCAGCCCTGGTATGCAGTTGAGTGGACGACAACAGTGAAGGAGTGAAACTATGGGGGAAAGCCTGCTGAGCTCATGAAGCATGTGTCAGCATGCTTTTCTTAAGAGACAACAAAGACCTTTAGATATGCTGTGGGCTCCTAGCAGGTGGTACAGCAATAAAGCATAGAGGTAAAACAAATAATTTTATCAGTACATGTGCCGTGACACTGGGGTGTTACGTTACCGAGTGCTCAACAGTACAGAAAAGCCTAGTGGCTCACCCCAATGAGAGAATTCTTTGTATTCCCAATGGTGGTGAGGGTGCTGAGGTTGAAGATGAGGGTGAACTGGGCCTTCTCCGGCGGTAGGCTAAGGGAGGCGAAAGCAGGATGCTGGATGGTGGGACAGGGGCTGTCAGGCACCAGGGCCCTACCAGCAGGCTCCAGGGTTACTGTCAGGCTGGACAGGGCACATGCCATCTCACCCAATACCATTTTATAAGCTGCCTCCAAGGTTGGAATGTTTTTCAGGCTCAGCAGTGCCTGGTACACACCGTGAACAGCTGTCACCACCTGAGTGCATACACACAAATATAAACATGTTAGAAGACATTGTACTGTTTTATTATAAGTTAACCTCAACTATGACAAACTGCAGCTCTCAACATGACCAAAAATCAATTTGTTATTATCCTTTGCTTTGTACTTCAAGGCTGGGTCTGTTCTCCCTGTTTAGATCCCCTTGAAGGGAAATCATAATGCTACAGCATACAGTGATATTTTAGACAACAATGTGTTTCCAGCTTTGTGGCACAAGTTTTTGTTCCTTTGCGATTACAAGATTACAATGCCCTTGTGTGCAAAGCCAGGTTCACATGGTTTTCCCTATTGATGTGAAAGAAAGGGACTAGTCTGCACAAAGCTCCGACATATAAGACCTTTGGGATAAAACTGGGACTGACTAGGGCTGTGTATTGACAAGAATCTGGCGATAAAATATGCATCACAATACAATTACGATTCGATATATTGCAATATTGTGAACAAGGTGATATACTGCAATGTTTTTAAAAAGAAATCTAATTTTAGAAAAACTGGCATAAAATAAGCAACACACGACTATGTGCATAAAATATCCCATAAACATAAAAAAAGTTTACTTTTTATGCAGTCAGAACAGGGATCTGCATTTGCACTTGTCACAATCCAACAACATAGCACTACTTGGAATGTGAACTATTAATTAAAAATTGATAGTGTTTTTGAGAATCGAAAATTGAGAATTGCAAAGCATAATACAGTGATGTATCGATATTTTCTTACACCCATAGGAACGACTACTGTTGTCCAGGTCTTACTGGGCAACTTTAGCGGTTGATCTCGCCAATGCTCTTCTGACTGACTGAATGGGAAGTTTTACATGCTGGCACATCAACCCATGTTACCTTGTCACTCTCACAGTCACACACCTCTTTCTCTCGAAGGAAGCGTAATTTCAGTAGCTGGGAGTCAGGGGCCAACAATTTCTCAACAAAGACAGCAGGCAGCTTTGTGTTGATCTGGTCCACAATCTGAAAACAAATGCAGAGTCAACAATGACTTCAATAAAATGTTACAGGAAATCTTCTTACAAAGCCATGAAGCTCTACTGATACATTCCTGTCCTTCTGTCTAAAAGGCTTCTCTGACATTTGTATGGCTTTTTCAGGGAGAGTAACAGCCCTGCTTGACAATAAAAATAAATGAGGAAGGTGCTTTCACACCAACATGGCTGAAGTTACAGGCATATATAATGAATAGTGAAAATCAGACCTCATTTCTGATCCAACAAAACTGTGCCACAGGCTGGTAGAAGGAATAATAATATTCCAAACAACAGAAAATTTCAGCATGAAGTCCAATACATTTGGTCCATTATGCTTCTAGTGGGGGAAAAAAAAACCTAACAAGATCTGTTCAGGCTGCTCCACTATCAGATGATCAACACTGGTTTGGACCAGTGTAGTTCGGGCTCTGATGTTTAACAAAGGACAGGTATGATCAAATTTTAAAAGTGACTGTACCAGAGTGAGAAGGCTGAGTACTGCCAGACTGTAGTCTGTGCCACAGGCCTGGCAGCAGTCCAGCTGGTCCAGACCATAGGCTAGTACGGTTTCCATCAACTGACCACAGGGCTCCACACTGGCCAGCAACACACCCACACACTCGTTCCCTGCTGAGAGAACTGCCTCAGAGAACTGGACCTGCTTCGCCGTGGTCACACAGGCCAGAACACGGTTCAGAACCTTAAAACACAAAACCAGGAGAAAAAAAAAATGATTCTGATGCCATAAAAGCTCTGGTATGGCATATAAAAATACTGACTATAATGCACTTAATGTTACTAAGACATACGTATTTCACATACTACAAAGGGGCAGTAAGGTAGACTCTTTTTGCCTCTGGCCCAGACTGTACTGCTAATGTCAATAATGGTTACGCTCATGCATAATATGATGGGTTTTTGAAGATATGTTAATAAGCCTAACTATATCTGCTATAGGTCTGTTAACCAATAGAAAAGTAATTGCTGGGTGCCCCTATGGCTGAATAGTTATGGCACAGTGCACCATATACACATGAACAGTGTGTGCATGACGTTGGTCACTCGACTCCAGCTACTGACATTTGTCACGGGTCTCCCCCTCTCTGTATCTGACCGCCTCTCCATGACCCGCTGTCAAAATAATTGCAAAATGAGATCAAACATATCTTAGAAAAGTAATTTCTTGTTAGCAGAGATAAGGAATTTCTGGGCCAAAACTGAGAAGTATGTTTGTGGTGACTGACAGCAATATGACAGCCAATAAGTTTAAAGTTACAAATGCAAAAATATGAAGTGAAAAATAGAGATATATTTTAGTGTACTTTTCAAATACACCACCAATGTTTAGTTCCTTCACCACCAACACAATATATACATGTTAACCTTGTTAATGAACATGTTTTTAGCAACTTTAATATACAAACTAAATAATACCTGCTCTTGCCTTATTGATGAGCACATATAGGCTACAAAACCCATAAGAATAACTTGGCATACTCTTCGACTAATTAGTGGCTAGCTAAACCGATGTTGGTACGCTGCTGGGGAATGACCTGCTGATACAGAGGAGCTGGTCTACCAAGAATTCAATTAATTTTAAGATACATAGCTAATTAAATTAAATCAGTCTTCAACAATTGTTTGATAAACGACTTGCACAGTCTCCCATACTGGCAGAATTTTGATGCACTTATGTACAACACAATTACCATCTGAAACTCTATTATTGGAACAAAAATTTCATTTTAAACCCTCCAACAATACATTGTGGGCGTAATTTAGATCCCTGTGTTATCTCAGTCTCATGTGACAATTATTCTGCCATATTTGCATTAGCACGGAGATGCCTTGCTTCAAAACAAGTGCTCCCTTTTTCTTGTTAAGCTGTGTTAACCAATAACTACAATTAGTAACCACAAAGTTATTTATTTCCGCCTCAAATGCTATTCAGGAGTAGGTGAATAGGGTAGGCTGTGCAACGTTTGAAAAAAAAAAAATGGTTGCAGAACGGCACAGAATATCTCTCACAATGTCAAACGTTGGATTCGTTTTTTAAAATCAGTCTCCTCTTCTCATTTCATCATGACATAACGCATTAATGCTATTGGTTAACGCCGCAGGAGCACTTGGTTTGTTGTAAGGCATCTCGGTGCTAATGCAAACATGGCAGAATCATTGTCACGCGAGACTGAGATCACAAAATCACAATCACAAAATGATTAATCCTGCAGCCCCACAATAAGGTGAATGGCACTACTATTTGTAGTGCATCTTTTATAAAATTACACTGCTCAGCCCTGAGTCAAGTTCTCCTGGAGGTGGTTCTTACATCTGTGACGTAGACTTCAGTGATGGGCGGTCCTCTGAAGGGACTGAATCGCTCTCCAATGCTGCGGACCACTGTGCTGAAAACCCTCAGCAGAGCTGCCAACTTGGGCAGTGACACTGAGGGAGGGGGGATGTCTTCATCCAGCACCTCACCTGACCCAACGTGGCTCAGATCCTTAACAGAGTGCGCACACACAGTGAAGTCTTTGACAAAAGCACTAAATAACAATGGGGCAGTTTTTAACCAACAAAATGTGCCATTCTGAAATCAGAGTTATAAAAAGATTTCCAGAAATTTCTCAAGTGTTTACAGTCATAATAACAAAAAAAAAAAAAAAAAAAAAAAAAAAAAAATTTTCTCCCCTCGGAAAA
>NW_018127972.1:1625023-1651323 GCF_001952655.1 Monopterus albus | reverse complement strand
TGTCCTTGCTTCCCCCCCCAGTTTAACAGTATATAAAATTGCTAAATTTGTCCAAATACACAAATTATTTAAAAAAAAAAAACAGCCTATTAAAAAAAAAAAAAGCATACATTTTTGACACAACTGTAACCAATGCTTCATGATGCTTGAGTGCAAATAGTATTAAAGTTTGGCTAAAGTGTGGCCTTGGCAGCATGCTTTAATATTCTTGCATAACTTTACCTCTGCATATGCCTCCATATCCTCCAAAAACTGTCCTAGCAAGGTAGTGGAAAATGTCAGGTCTGCCACCCAGAACTGCTCCAGACTCTGTAACCAGCCTAAACACAGACGGGAAGAGCAGAGTGGCCATAGAAAAGCACAGACCTGTCAATATGCTTTTACATTTCATCTACACAAGCAGCATATCGGTAGCAGAGCAGCAGCATATATTCAGACATAACACTGCCATGTAGGTCTTCTGTGTTTTAGCAACACTTACAGGCCAACACAATCACTAGATATTTCCATAAAACAAGAGAAAAGAGATGAAGAATAAAAAACACTGTCACAGTTACAAAGCACAAGTTGTGACACACCCTGTGTAGGCAGCTGTAATATGTGATATACAAGCATATACAAATTGTCAGATAGATGTGAGATTCTCAGCTGAAACACCTAATTTCAGTTGCACTGAATTCCAACAAGATTTATGAATGCCAATAAGATATCCAACTGACCTGAGACCTGCTGAGTGAGTGACTGCTTCTGTGTGTGGTCAATGTGCCAGCCCACCAAAATGTCCACTGTGTCCTACAGAAGCAATGAACATCAAAAGACACAGAGGCAGCATTAGCCAAGTCCTGACCTGACCTACACAACCTGTTTCATACATACAGTGCAAACCATAAGCATTTGGACAGTTACACATTTGCTGTTCTTCAAATTCTGTGCTTCAACACATTCAATACAAGATACAATACTGGACTGTAGTAACAGTGAAATGAGCGATGGACATCAGTACATCCACTTGAACTTCATTTATTTGCTCTGAACATTCAATGTGACAAGACTCTTTACAGCTCAGTCTTACTATCTCCATGCTTCCTGCTCTCACTCTCTGGGACCCTATCATGACTCCTCTTACTCATTAGCTCCACCTACAGGCTAATGGAAACTTCTTGCCCCTAAGCCTCATTTGATCTCCAGTAAACATTTGTTTAACAATATTAATAGTACAACATGGATACTACATTAAAGCATCAACTCTGCACATTGATGTTTATGTCAATCACACACAGTGCCCAAAGTTTAAAAGTAATTGGATAAATACATTAAATCAAAATTATTATATTCAATATTTAGTGGAAGTCAGTGCTTGAAGTCTTGGACCCATCAGCAGATGCTTAGCAGCTTCTCTAGTGATGCTCTCCCATGCCTTCACTGCAGCCACTTTCAGTTCCTGCTTGTTGTGGGGCCTCTCTACATTGAATCTGGTCTTCAGTGAGTGGAATGCAGCTCAGTCGGACTTAGATCAGGAAGCTGACTTGGCCTTCTGCATATTCTAGCTTTTCACCCAGAAAAGCTGTTTGGTTGTATGTTTACAACTGTTGTCCAATAAGTTTGATGCATTTGCCATGTGTGACCTCTTTTGCGCATGAACTAATGTCTAAATGAAGACCAATGTCTAAACTACCCTTGAACCCTCACAATCTGGAGAATTTTTTAAGAAATTTTTTTTATTTAGTTGACATTACTTTGTAGAAACCTGTTTTCACTTTGACATTAAAGATGTTTTTTGTAAATATTCTGTCAAAAAAGCCAAATTATATTGACCATGATTGATTTATAAAATCAATAAAAGGATAAAACATCCAAGGGGGTGAATACTTTTTATAGGCACTGTAAGTTTCCCATCCAATCTGATCGAGCTTCAATTCATTGTTATGGGATATTGAGTGTCAGCTGAGGACAAAAACAGCAATTTTAGAAACTTAGAATTAAACCCATTACAGTAAGCATGAAAAAATGGGAGTCTGTATGAAGCCACTGGATATCACACACAGTACTTTGTATATATGTAGACTTGCTCAAGTTCAAGCTGAGACTTGGCACTTTATTACTGTATCACAAATTAATGCACTGAAGTGTAGAGCCTGAAAAACAAAAATCTAACTGTCCAAATATTTTTAGTCTTACTTAAGGTCAGTATGCAACAACAAAAATCATGACTGATATACTCACCCTGAAGTTGGTGCTGAAAACGTGTGGGTAGCAGCGAGCCACCTGGAGAATACACTTTACACTTTGACAAAGCAGATCTGGTGTATCCACATTCTCCAGGATGGACTGCAGGTTGCTCATCACCAGCTGAAACACACAAATCACTCAGTCCAGAAAACCATCCACATACCTAAATGAAATGGCTCTCAGAGCCTTGTGTGTGATAAGGTCTGTGCAATTAAGTACAGTGCTCAGGGCATAAATCTAGATTTAAAACCTAAGGGCTCTTTCAAACTCTATGCAAGCTACGGGCCATGAATGCTTCCAGCTACGCAAGGAGGGTTTGGCGTGTACTTGGGTGCAGCAAAATGTGGCATCTAAAATGCAACACAAGCACAAGTGTTGTTCCACTTGTTTCCAATAGGGGCACTAATGCAAACACTGTTTCTGGTGTTTTAAAAAATGGGTTGTGCAAAGTTGTTCATGTTCATTGGCATCTTTATGATATGGCAAACACACGCCTCTTTTTTTCCTTTTACTGGCGATAATATAGCAGCTGCATTCCTCTTCAGCAGCAGTTTTTACTTGTACTGGATAAATCATGTGACCTGATTAGGATCATGAGCCAGTGACTCTTGCATTGTTGGGTGAGCAGTGTATTTCATCTGCCAAGACACAGGGCGACCACTGCTTATATGTACATATGTCATTGCATGACCCTTGCATTTATAGCTGCGTTTGCATACTCTGAAACAGCCCAAAGTCCAGCTCCATCTTCGTGAACTCAGCCACAGAATGTTTTTGGAACGAGACCTAGTCCAGGGCTATACAGAAAACAACTGAAGCTGCTGTGTGTCATTACCTGCATGACATGGGAGAAGGCCTTCCTCTCTCCAGCAGCCTCCAAAGCACGCTGTGCTGCCACCAGGTACAACAGCTTCACCTCGTCACGACTGCTTGAAGTGAACTTCAGAAAGAGCCACTTGAAGATGCGCTCAGCCTCGTAGCTGAGCACTGTGCAGAGGAGACCCAGGCAGGCTGCCGCATCCTGACGCAACTCCCACAGCAGCTTGCTGCTACATGTCAATAACACAGACAGGCAAACCATGTTAGTAATAGCAGGGTATACATTACAGGTTTTGCTAACCATGGGATTCATGCCATGCTTCTGAGACAAAGGTGGGGCCTCACCGGAAAGATGCATCTCTATTACAACTTCAAAGAATTGTTCTTTTACTCATACCTGCAATCATGTGGCGATCATTAGGTTGTGCATACAATGTAGTACAGTATATAGACAGATTATTTTAAATGCAAAAATAATTAAAGTACTGCATGCTGTGCGGATATCGGTGCTAAACCCTCAGAAGCAAAAATCAGTAACAAGATGGCACTTCACTTCATATAAAGCATTTATTCAACAATGAATGTTCCAGGCAGTTTGAAATATTCACTCTGCTGTCCACTCTGACCAAACCTCATACCAGATATAAAAAGTGGAGTTTCTTTTAGATTAATGTCTATATTGTTTCTGTAATTTGTATGTCTAGAACTTCACAACAGAGAAGTCCCCAATCCAGTTTTTTTGGCCCAGATACTGATCCATTTCCTTTACTATTAAGTATCTGCCAATACCGATCCAACACACAGTATTTACTTGCAGTAAATATTCATTAAGTAGCCGACATATTGAAATTGAAATGAATCTGGCACACTGTATTTTTCAGGAGCTTCTTGATCCAAATACCGGATCAGGTCCTTGTTCCAAAATATTAAGCTTATTAACTTAAATTACTGATATGAATAAAAGAATCACTGGGAGCTGGACAATGCATTCTCAGTTACAGATTGATTACAGGGCAGATACTAACTACTACTTCCTATTCCATATGTGAATACACACACACACACACACACACACACACACACACACACACGTGTAACCGGTCCAGTTTAGATGTCCCTGTTTGCCCATATAATAATGCTGCACTAACAAAAGGTGACGGCTATCGTAGCACAGAAAAAAAATAAAACCTAATGTGCCTGCACCCAAAGCACTGTTTTTGTGGAGTTCTGGCTGGAACTAGTGAGCTTTCATTGTGTTGGTGGATTCTGTGGAGTATCTTATGCATGCAGCTCTGGAAAAACAGAGTTGAATGTCAAGGCTACCTGCATGCAAGTAGGAGTGGCATGTCAGCCAACACACAAACAGCACAAACAGATGGACTGATTAACATATCAGCAGGTTGCACGTCTCAAAAGCGCGACTGAGTCGGCTCAAATACAGAAATGTAGTTCTAAATAAGGATCGGAATTATACCAGCTGTATTCTGGCCGATACAGACCCTGTGAAATATTCCCGGATTTGCACCAATACTTGGTATGGAATTAGAATATGTCTACTTCACAAGTCAGAAGCAAATCTGATTCCATTTCAAGAGCATTTACTCCTTTTGAATTTTATTCAACGTAGTTACTAATAAGGGTTAGAAAGTACAGTTACAATACCATTTAAACAATTCTTTAATTAAAAATAGAGAAAAACTTTGACTTAAAAAAAAAAACTTTTTTCACTTAAACATTACAGATCAAATATCTTCTAATTGTTGGACCTGTAATGTGAACAATAGAAAAAAAAAAAGAACGTTGCTGCTGCATCACAAATTACAACTTTTCTTATGATGAATTCTATGAACTTGCAGAAAAACACTACAGACTAAAATGCTGTTACTATGACAGAATATTATCAGAAACATTATCAACACATCTTTGACAGTTATTATGCATGCTAACAGGTTTTCAGTTTAGCAAATACCATGAACCAGAAGTCTGCATTTGCAGACACACTGAGTGTACAGCTTGCGCTACATGTGTGTTTGTTTTGGGGACAAACATTAATCGTCTCTAGCTGGTCAGCGAACACTGTTAAGAATTAAAGGATTATATAATAATATAATATTAATAATAATCACCGTCATTTGGCCAAGTATGTTACATACACAAGGAATTCATTTCCGGTACAAAACTGAGGTAGCCATCTGCGGCGCCAACTCACACTGATGGCTCTATCGGGGGCAACTTGGGGGTTCAGTATCTTGCCCAAGGACACTTTGACATGTGGACTACAGGCACCATGATTCAAACCTCCAACCCTCTGTTTGGGAGACGACCGCTCTACCTACTGAACCACTGTCACCCCAGAAAAAACAAAACCTCCTTCAGAAATGTTCAGTGTTTTACCAATACCTGAAAGGCTCTTAATAACCCAGAGTCCTTTGTTAGACGTACGAGTTAAGTCTGGAGAGAATTAGGCACGAGTGGAACAAATCTATTTGTGCGAGACTCAAGTACGAGTCACCAACTTGAACGTCCATCTCTGCCAGAGCCCACTAAACTTAGAACATGTAGCTTCCTCTTACCTCTCATTCAAAATGTCATTCAAGGTGCTGAGGACTGTGTCCAATTGTTTGACCAGGGTCTGTGCAAGAGAAAATACAATATTAGGACAGTTATGCGTTTATCAGTACTTTTCTATTTCAACACATTTAATGTACTTAAACATATTAAACAACAACTTTTAGGTTTAAGTATTTATTCCCAGCGTTATGAGGTTCAGTGTGTCCGCAAACTCAGTCCAGAGGAATACTGAAAAACATTTGGGAAAGCTGAACAGTCTGACCAACATGATTAGCTATTCAGTTAATTCCAGGCACTGCTGCTGAAGCAACAAGAGACGTTTAGGGAAAAAAGAGCTGAAGAGAGATATAGAACAGGGGGACAGCAGCCAACAAGATAACCATTCAGCAGAATTTGTAAATTTTCACTGACTGATCATGAACCTGACACCTTAACAATGTGCAACTGGCAGGTATTTATAACACTGAGCATGAGAGTGTTTGTAGTGAGCATTTATTTTATTTTAGCTCCATCTATTAAAACCATTTTAAAGAAGAAGCATTGACCAACCACTTTGCTCTCTCCATGGCTGATGAATTCCTTCAGCTGTTTGAGGGTGGCCAGCCTACGGTCGCGATCATCCTCCCTGGAGACTCGGCGCAGGAGGTTGGCCAGCCGGGACTCCTCTGAGTGAGCCAGCCCTCTGTCTGAAACATTAGCATCACATGTCAGTACCATCACACAATTTTAAATCTTCCTAAAGTGGTTCACCAGAAGTACTATATGTTCTTATCAGATGATTTAGCTTCTGCTCTCAAGCTAAATAAAGCAAACAGTATTTACTACCCCAAATCATAAAAAGTTGGGACCACATGTAAAACCAAAATTACATCTAAAAACAGTGATGTGCAAATCATCTATGTCCTGTATTACATTGAAAACAATACAGCAGCACATCATTTGATGTGACACCTCATCAATTTTATTCTTTGTTCAAAATAAACATGCACTTCAATCCTGATTCCTGCAACACATTCCAAAAAGTTGGGACAGTAAAGCATTTACCACAGTGTGATGTTGTAGTTCCTTTTCACAACACTTAAAGACTGAGGACACCAAGTAATTCAGTGTGTCAGGTTTAATTTTGTCCCATTCTTCCTGCAAACAATTCTTAAGGCGTGCAACAGTCCTGTGTCTTTGTTGATGCAATTTGCATTTTAAGATGCGCCACACATTTGGGACAGGTCAGGACTGCAGGCAGGCCAGTCCAGCACTCACACCCTTTTCCCTTTTACTCCACAGCCAGGCCATGGTAATGTGCAGTATGAGGTTTTGCATTGTCTTGTTTAAATATACATGGGTGTCCCTGGAAAAGATGTCGCCTTAAAGGCAGCATATGCTGCTCCAAAGTGTCTATGTATTTTTGAATGGTGTCATCGCAGAAGTGTAAATGACCTTTGCCAAGGGCACTGACACAACCCAAGACCATGGCAGACCCTGGCTTTTGGACTTGATACTGGTAACACTCTGGATGGTCCTTTTTGTCTTCGGTCCGGAGCACACGACGTCCATTCCTTCCAAAAAAGATCTGAAATTCTGACTTGTCTGACCACAGTACATGCTTCCACTGTGTGATGGTCCACCCTACTCTCCAAACTCGAACATCTTATCGGCCTGAGAGGGTCGGTTTTAAGATGGTTCAGCTCTTTTTTGACCAATAGAACTTTTTCCATTGTCGTTGACAGCTTTGCCTCTGACACAGCTCCTCTCACTTCAGGTGTCCCACAAAGCTCGACCCTGGCTCCGTTGTTATTCTCCCTCTACATGCTGCCTCTAGCACCTATTATAGCAAATCATAATGTTCACTTTCATTTTTATGACGATGATATACAGATTTATATACCGTTAACACAGGATAATCAAAATCCACTTGCCTCTTTAGATGACTGCATCCGAGACATCAAGAAATGGTTAGCGCAGAATTTCCTGCATCTAAATGACAGTAAAACTGAGTATATACTGATCAGCGCCGGACCACACGCAGGTGTCCCTAAGTTAGGTGTGTCAGCCCCTCCACTTAAAGATTCGCTAACAAACCTAGGAGTTATATTTGATAGTGGCTTCAACTTTGAAAAACAGATCAGAGCCGTAGTCAAATCTAGCTTCTTTCATTTAAGGCTGTTAGCAAAGGTTAAGCCGTTTTTAATCACGTGCAAATCTGGAAAAAGCTATCCATGCTTTTATCACAGCGCATCTGGACTGTTGTAATGCTCTCTTCATAAGTTGCAAATAGTTCAAAATGCTGCAGCCCGGCTGCTGTCCAACACATCCAAATTTGCCCATATCACTCCGGTTCTCCACTCGTTGCACTGGCTTCCAGTGCAGTGGAGAGTGCAATTTAAAGTTTTGTTGTCAGTCTTCAAGGCAATTTATAGACTTGCTCCGCAGTATTTATCAGAGTTACTGACTGTGTATACCCCGCGCAGAGCGCTGCGATCCGCAGAGCACCTGGCACTGGTGGTCCCACAGTCACGGTACAAGAAGTGGGGCGACCGATCCTTCACTGTCTACGGTGCTAGACTGTGGAATTCGTTGCCGCAGGAGCTTCAGAATATAACCGAGTTATCGATTTTTAAGTCACTTTTAAAAACTCATCTTTTTAGGCAGGCCTTTTTATCTGACGTTTAATGCTTTGAGTTCTCTACAGAGATAATGGTGTGTTATTTGTTTATAGACTGCTATGATGTTCTATGTTGCTATTCGGTATTGTACAGCACTTTGTGCTTAGGTGAGCTGTAAAGTGATTTAGAAATAAAGTTTATTATTATTATTATTATCTCAGAGCCGTCGACTACACTTCTAGACACTGTTGGCATAGGGCTTCCTTTTGGCACAGTACAGTTTTAAGTAGCATTTATGGGTGTAACTATGTATTGTAGTGTCTGACACAGGTGTGCCAAAGTAATCCTGAGCCCATGTGGTTATATCGCTTATAGAAGAATGACAGTTCTTGATGCAGTGCTGTCTGAGGGATCAGAGAGTAGTCATCCAGCTTAGGTCTGTGTCCTTTATGCACTGAAATCTCTACAGATTCCTTGAATCTTGTAAATATGTTATGCACCATAGAGGGTGACATATCTAAATCCCTTCCTATCTTTCTTTAAGCAACATTTCAATGATTTTCTCATACGTACTGTATGTTGGCAAACTGGCAATCCTTGGCCCATCTTTGCTCCTAAAGGGCTCGGTCTTTCCTGGATGCCACTTTTGTGCCAAATCATGATTGTAATCACCTGTTGACATCACCTGTTTCAACTGGAATCATCATTTCATTGTTTTACCTCATTACTGGGTCTGAAACGCAACCGCCCCAACTTTTTTTTGGAATGTGTTGCAGCATCAGAATTGAAGTGAGTGTTTATTTTGAACAAAAAATAAAATTGATGAGGTGTCACATCAAATAATGATTTTACATACTGTGCCAACTTGTTCTGATTTGGGATTGTAGACAAAATGTGAGAAAATCCAACTTCTGTACGACTCTCTGCTCTTTTGCTCTCACTGCATTTCTACTCATTTCACTAAAGTCATTCGAGTCCTGCAGTCACTGCTGAATTCTGCATCTTTGTCAAAAAACGTACCCTGCGATTTTCTCATGTCCTTTGAAGCTAAAGCACGGTTTCCATGCTGAAAAGGAATCAAATCCGTTGTCACGTCATTGGACCTCAACTCTTCCCCCAGCGACTTCCAACCAAACGTAGTATCACAGACACCTTGCCCAGCTTCATATCCACCTATGGAACCAAACCACATTAGACTAAACATATGTATTGCCTATGCAGACATAAGCATGTCTGACACCACCAAAAGGAAAATAAGAACTATTGTTTCATGTATGTTTGAAACTTTAATTGAAGCTTTTTAAAAATGCATTTTTTTTGTTGAACAGTTTTTTCTGCACTGACTGATGGATGAACTGATAAAACTGTATAAAACCACCCATCAACTGACTGCATCACATCGATTTCAGCAGTCAGAATTGTATTCACATCACTGAACATCAAATTTTAGTTCTGAATCAGGACCTTCATATTTGGAATAAGTATCTATGAGAAAATAAAATTAATAGGCTAGTTGGTAATTGGATAAAAATCCTAACAAACAGCTAGTAAATGACAAAATACTAGATTCTATGCTATTGGAAAATGGATGTAAGCACAATGCATTCCTCTCCTAGTTCATTCACAATCTGAAGTGATTAGGACACCTTTTATTACAAAACTGTTAAAAGAAACCTCATGAAGAACTGTAGAGGGACCCCTCCTCCTCCTCCCTCTCTATATATAATTTATTTATTTATAAAAGTAACTGTGCCCTGTTTTTGTCTGTAACTATAACTTTTTCATTTGGGGCAGCCGCACCTAAAAGTAAACATAAGCATAGAGCCCTGCGAACCATGCTAAATAAGACCGAACAGCCTCCTCCTGCAAGATAAATCTGGTGTTATAATTCCACCTTCAGATTGGAGGTGGAGAACATCTCTCACAATCAAATACAAAAACATTTATATAAAACGATACTGCAAATTAGTGAAAATAAAACTTCTGTGAATAACCCCAAGACTTTCTGATTCCCTCTTTTGGAAGAACAAAATTTAAAACTTGTGTGCAACCTTTTAAGACTGAAATAATGCCTATAATCCTGATGTCAGAGCAAGTTTAACATGTTTATTGAAAAATTTTCCTTAACCAGGTGCTAGTAGAGGTCTTACCCTCTTCCTGGTGTGTATCCGCAGCAGTGTAGGCATCGCTGGGCACCACTGGCTGTTCAGGGGAACTGGAGGGCAACACGTCGTACAATGCTCCTGAATCAAGCTCTCTGGAATTTACGCCGTCCTGGCTGGAAGACACAGTGTCAACTCTGAATACAGGGACAGACAGACAGACACACAAAAGGAAAAGACAAATCCTGTAACTGATGTAACAACACAGTTTCATACTGTATCTGGTGTTTAGGTTACCATCTTTCTAGTTATAATTATTTTATGCCACAACTGAAAAGGATGGAAAACTTTGAGAACAGCATGATGGAATGTTGACTTCATAAAGTCTTCATGACTTAATTTAATATTGATTCTCATTTCAAATTTTATTCAATGGTTAGTCCAATGAAATGGAAATTAAACTGGCAATTATGCTCATTCATTCACCAATTGTTCAGAAGAACAAATTTCTTCTTAAAACTCACTTGTGCAGTTTTGACAAAGGTTCTGACCTTTACAGATGTTTTCTTATTCTTAGGTAAGAATAGAATCTACACACACTCAGAAGCGCACTTGCTGGGAATCCACACTGACAGTATGACATGAGTGCCGCATTTTTTTGTCATCAGAAGATATGTCTGTCTGTCTATCTATCAGCAGGACAGCAGCCGTAAAAAGAGTGTCACCCTGGGCACCGTCATCATTAGACCTGCTTTACTGGAGCACATGTCACAGTATTGATCTGCTGTACCCCAGTAAAAACACATTTTTAACAAGTTTTAACAAGCTCCTATATTTGGCAGTGGATTAAATTAGAATGATAATAATGGGAAAATAATTGATTTGTTGTTCTAATCCAGAATGTCAAAGCAAAATACAAACTGAGGCACAGTGGTCAGGGTTCAGTGCCCGCGTATGCACATCCTAGCTGGTGCACTGCAGTGCACATGCAGCAATTCATGTATTGGCATGCAAAACAAAAGAAATCGACTGAGGTGTGTGGCGGGGACTAAGTTAAGTTTCTGAATAATACCAGTGAGCTTATTTTGACTCAAACACCGATTCCTGTAGATGAACATAAGAAAATTCTTTACAAAAGGCTGAGACAGGGAAGAAGGGCAAGGAGATGAGGGTGAGAGAGACAAGACCAGGCTGAAGTTGGTAAACAAGGTAACATTAGTTTAGTTAGCTAAAACGGAAACCAGGGGCGGATGTTGAATGTGAAGTAAATTAGAGCTCTATACATAAATACATATGATCAGTTGGACTACTCTTAAAATGCTATTTATAGCATTTCATGTACAAGCCTACATGAAATAAAATGAATGCCAAGAAGCCTATGTCGCATAACACATCACACATAGCAGTTTATGTTAACTCTGGACTATTTATTCTGGATTTACCGAATAGCCTATAACATAATATTGAATGGTCTTGTCACACAAGCCAAACAATGTTTGTTTTATGCATTTTTAACAAACAGGCAAACCTGAGGCAGGAAGGGAAAGTGTGGAGGAAGATGTCGGTGCAGGGATCTCTATGGAAACAGGTGAGTGACCACCAGCCATCCATTGCACAATATAACTTCAAAGTAATTAGAGCATAGATTTCTCATGTGACCTGTGTTTTTTAAATTAATGATTTGTTGATGTATTAACTTGTGAAAATGTGAATCTGACAAATCTAACTTGGTCTGCTTGACAATCAAATTAGTTATTGTGAAATGCCAAGGAATGCAAAGAAATGTGCCATACAGGGCCAAACATTTACACTAAAAAACATGTTGAGAATGTCCTTATTGTATTACGAAATAAATATTTTCATAAGAATTCAAATCTGTTCGTGTTTACCTTTACCAGTGGCTGTTTCAGTTTCACTAGCAGCACTATGGTAGTGGAACAGTGAGCTAAGCAAGGGAAGTTCACATAGCACATTTCATTCATGCAGAAGACATTCAAGAAAAATATGTGATGAGAAACGGGGGCCTATGCCCCAGTAAAGCTTTATGTCTGGCAACGCCCCTGACGACTTGCTCTCTTAAAAGGGAATACTCTGCACGTGCCAAATGGCATGAAATATGGTACGTTAAACACATGTGGTGCTAATTCAGGACTCTAATAATTCAGTAATGGTTGTCGCGATTCCTGATTTTTATTGTGAGTTTTAAAAAGCAGTTACAAGGCCAACACCGCCAAACAGTCCGGTATATACGTTTTTAAAACATATCCGGAAGTATTTGGGAAGTTGATAACGTTACAATAGGGTGGCGTCTTCCCAATGCTAGCTGGCTATCGTTAGCCAGCGCGAACAGTATTATAGCTAGCAATGCTAAACACCACAGCCCACATATGGCTCCCACAGCTCCTTAAGAATTGATCTCAGATTTGGTTATTCGGAATCGTTCATTCATCGTTGGCGCTCATGGGAGATCACTGTCCTTTGCTAACATACCTTATATCGCTTTGTTGTCATGTACAAATATTGTTAATTGAGTTAGCAGCAGACTGTCTTTCTAAACAAATGAAGCTAACGTTTAGCACCGGGCTCACCAGTTCGCAAGACGAGCTCGTTAACGGTCAACGATTTGGCTTGAGTGACAACCTAAGCCAAGTTTACGGTGTAAAAGACAGCGAATCCATACAACAGAAAGCATTTTATGCCATGATAAAGAGACAAAGTCCTTCTGTGTAGTCGCAACTTAACAAAGCAGTACGACACAGGCCCAGAGTCACCGATTTATTTTAACCAGTCTCCCATGGAGCTGAAAACCAACCTGGGCTGCCAGTCATTCCAGTGTGGCTGCAGTTTGTGGGCGCCGCTGAGCCGAGACCCCGGGGCTTTACGGCTCATTACCTTTTAGAGAGCTGCATAACCCGCTGACAGCGGTTGGCGCGTCTCTCCTCGATTTTACTTTTCACTGTTAGGTTTTATCAAGTCGCACAAGTCGGTTAGCAAGTCGTTGTTAGACCTAGCTAGCTGACGGTAGAGCCTCCGTCTTCTTCTTCCTCTGTGTTTTTGGCGGTTGGCAAGCAAGGTAAGGTGCATTGCCGCCACCTTCTGAATAGACTGGTGGATCAAGACAGCCTATCTGCATTTTTGTTTACAAATTATTTTGCTATGAATGTACTACCCTTAAAAAAACAACAACAACAAATACCTCAAAAGCACAAATCACCTGAGTTCCTTTGTAACATATCCTTTATGCTAAACCTTAGGCCTATTGTGTTTTAGTTTTTAATCTTTGTGTCCAGACAATATCTTGGGCATTCCGTGTTCTATCTAAATTATTATGTTTACTCATTAAAAACCAAGGGTACATCCCAAGTCTCTTATATGAGACAACCTGTTCCTCATGTCATCCTGGCCTATCTCCAGAGCTGAGCTGTGTGTGTGGTATTACTCATTTTTATATACTCACATTTTAGAAACTTGTCCTTCCTCATAAATCATTCATTTTTAGACTCAGAACTCGGTTTAAGTTTAGGGTTAGACAACTAAAATTTAAGTATAAAAAATACAGAGGAATGACTACACATTCATAATATGAGAAGCTCCAGGTTATGGGTCAGTCAGTGAAAAATAGGCTTTAGAGAAAACACTCTAGGAAGCACAATTGTAATGGGAGGAAACAAGTATCTTTAGGGCATAGAGACAAAAACAAATAGTTTTCATACATCATTCAATACAACTGTCAAAATTTGGAGAAGTTTTTATGACACTCATGTGATTTGTTTTTTCTGTTCAGCTTTATAATATCACAGCTTCTGAATAGAGAAGTTCTGTCATCAGACCTTCACTTCACAGAAGTTTATAACTGTGGAATATTGATCCATTCTTGCTGGATACAAGACTTCAGCTGCTTAACAGACCATGATCGCTGTTGTCCGATTCGTCTTTTCATGGTGCATTTTCAGTAGGAGAGAGATCTGGATTGCAGGCAGGCCAGTCAATCACACACACTCTTTGTCTACAAAGCCACACTATTGTAGCACATGCAGAATCAGGCCTGGCATTGTCCTGCTGATTTTTTTCTGTGTAATATAAAAGGGGCAACAAGCTCTACTCTGTTGCTCATAAGATAGAGCAGGTTATCCACTAATTGCAAGTTTGGTGTTTTATTCTCTTCTGTAGCTCCTCTGGTCCACATGTCAAAGTGTCCTTTGGCAAGACACTAAACTACAAGTTTCTCCCAGTGTGTCAGGCCAGTGTCTTGCATGGCAGCTCCATCACCATGTGTCAATGAACAGGTGAATGTGAGGCAAAAACTGTAAAGTGCTTTGTCTATTAAGGTAGAAAAGTGCTAAATATAGTGTTTATTTACCATATACTGTATCTGTAGACAGCACTTTAACCTCATAGCCATTTGTTTCATTTTAAATCCAAACAAAAAATTGTAAAATTATTTGGGATACATCTCATCCTGTCACCACTAGAGGGAGTCTAACTTCTGCAGATAACATTCACATATTCGACAGACCACCACTGTGAGAGTTCATACTATACTATACACTTTCTCTTGAGGTATTGATTGTTGCCTCTATTCAAAGTAAAACAAAGCAGTTGCATACTTTGGCTTGAAACTACAGATAGCTGCAAACTATCTTAGCCTTGCAAGTGAACCTAAAAGCCGCCACTCTGGTTCCCTGGGAGGAGAAAGTGGACAGAAAAAAGATGCGAGAAAGATGGGGTGTCAAACTTTTATTGTTTTTCGTTTAATTTACACAGTATGTAGTTTGTTTTATGATTAGAATTGATATAACAAAACTGTTTATGATGAGTATAAAGCTTCCAAACAGTGTGTTCTGACTGCAGCTTAATGTAACAGCCCCCAGCTGCCATTGTCTGCTCTTGCCTGCTGTCCAGGCAAGATGCAGTACATCTCATCTGTGCCCATGAAGAGGGCAGAAAAGTGCACTGGCAGCTTGTGAGAAATTCTGCTACATAAGAATGTAGAAGTGCCAGTACTGTGTTTTGGTATGTACCAGCCCATTTCAAGCACTGACCAGCTGAATGTTTTAGTGTCCACTAACTTGGTGACAAGAACTGTGACTCGTGGTGAATTTCAGCAAATCTAACATTGTGGTCACTGATACAGTTATCTGTTATTGTTGTCAGGATAATAATATATTTTCATACTGGAAAATACATTAACTATACCCCAGATTTCAATGTACTATATAGGTAAAGTCTAAAGGTAAATGTATTATTATTATTAGTAGTAGTAATATTACATTAGAACAGTATAAGTATCATGAAGCACTTTTTAAATACATATAAAAGTGCAAACTGATGTGTTTGTTTTATGCTGATTTCAGAAGGTTAATGACAAGGCTGTTCTGTTTTTGTCTATGAAATAATTATTGTCCCTGATAAATAACCAAATTAACAAATAAATAAATTACCACCATCATCTGGAGCATGTGGAAGATGGAGTCTTATTTCACATCAAACATGTCTCCTAGAAATTCCATTTGTACATCACAGATTGCTTTATTCCCAGTTACGCTGTAGTGACAACTGTAATCACTGCCTAATTATGTGGGTGTCCACAAAGAACAATTAAAAAGTTTAATAATGTAGTTACTACAAGTGAATGTTGTACTGTAAGATGAGATATTTTGGTGGGAAACAACCCCATCTTCCGTGTACACTATATGGTTATGTTCAGTATCAGTATATTTGGGATTTTTCAAATACATAAATCAACAACATTTCCTTTAGTTTACAGTTATCCCATTTCCTAAGACACATTTTCTAAAACATTCCACAATTTTCTCAAAACCAGTCACGTTCTCCAATTGATGCTCACATCTGTGCAACCATCTAATTTCCTGGTCAAAATCAAACTTTGCTCTCACACAAGCAGTCAAAAACACACTACTGTCTCTTACACACTAGAAAGATTATTTTAAAAGCACTTCTACCAAAAGGCGTTTTTACCCTCTGAAATTGGTATTTTTAGACCAACTTACATCATTTACCTTCTGGCACAGATCAAACATATTAACTTTACACAGCACAAGGGGTCACCAGTCAAACACCTTTGGGAGTTTTTGGAGCAATGTGTTCGGCAG
Source organism: Monopterus albus (assembly GCF_001952655.1). Classification (NCBI taxonomy): domain Eukaryota; kingdom Metazoa; phylum Chordata; class Actinopteri; order Synbranchiformes; family Synbranchidae; genus Monopterus; species Monopterus albus. The sequence goes on along the minus strand of NW_018127972.1, from coordinate 1,634,889 downwards.
CATCTCCACCATCATCATCAAAACATCAACTGAGGGAATATCTTTTAGAAGAATGGTGTTCATCCCTCCAGTAGAGCTCAAAGACTTAGAGAATCAATGTCAATCATGCAATAAAGCTGTTCTGGTGGCATGTGGTTGCTCAGCACCTTACTGAGACACTTTATGTTGGGATTTTCTTTAACCTGTTACTTGTCTTTACAGTATACCAACACATTTCATCCCAGGGCATCAAATACTGATTCTTTGTCAAATACCTTTTCATTCTCATACTGACGCACAATGTTATACACCTGTCATACTCAGCTCTCCTGACTGAAAGTTTCCATACCTGTCTGGTCCATAGAATTTCATCCACATCGCATAAGATATTACCAGGCAGTGTGTGTTTTCCGGTGTGCCTTGTCCACCCTTGGATGATTCCCAAAGCCACATCCCCAAAGGCCTGTTCCGTTGCCATCACAAGCTTTTCCCTTGTTTAAGGGTTTCTGTGATATGCTTTCGATCACCACGCTGATAAAATTTCCTCACTTGAACTGCGGAAGGGGGGAATATGCAGGTAAGAAAAGATTTGTGAATGTAGTGTACACCAGAGCAGCTAGATGGAAACTAATATTATCCCAAGTGACAACAGGCTAGGACTGCTTTGGTTGCCCTGGCTGTTTTGTTGAAAATTTGATCTAGGAATGCAAGTAGATGTGCTGTGTTATACTGACCCAAAGCAGACATGGCAACGGAAGACCTCTTGATTGCTTAGTGTACCTGACCTCCAGCACTCCTCGGACGTCTTCCACCTTCTGCTTGGGTAGGATCCATTGTTCCAGAGCACCTAGGCATGCCAATGGCCCTACTCATAGGATTCTGCAATTCTGATTGTTGTTCCACAAATTTTGTGGCTTAATCTTGACACATGGAAAAAGGTGGGCTCACTGGGTTCAAAAGGTGGCGACTTGTATTGTATTACATTGATTTGACGTGTTTCCCAAATGAGCATAAGTGCAATGAATGATTCATTTGACCACTTTTATCTAGAGTTTTGCAAAAACAAGTTTACATTTTGAAAAATGTACATAGTGTTTATAATTACAGCTACAGAAAACTTAATTGGCTCATAAATGCATTTTATTCAAATCGTATTTGCTGCTGCAAATAAGTTTTATGTAAATGTAATTTTTAGCAGACAGGGTTACTGTGAACACTTACCCTCAGAGAGCCTTAGAAAGCAAACACTGACAACATGTTTTTCTACTGTTTATTCAAAAGACCCCTACCCTTCCCTCCACTCTCCTCCCAATTTTCCATGTATCTCTCCCTCTGCTGGCTAATAATACCTCTGTTCAGTTCAGTTCAGTATACAGGCCTTTGTTGGAGCCGGCCACTCCAGGCTGCCATGCGTCAGCCATGACGTCAATGCATCTAAACACACAGGGCTCTGTGTGGAGGAGAAGCCTGCTGTGGGTGGGTTAGCTGGGCCTGTTAGCTGCATCCTTGTTTGTAGCTTTGTTGGTAGCATAGCACAGTGCATGACATAAGCACAAAACAAATTAAACCACACACACACAAAATACTTGAATGGAACATGCTGGGCAGAAGGGTGAGAGCAGTAGGACCAAAGAGTGTACCAGAGAATGAAGAGTTTTATAAATTGTATGGAATCATGTCCGATAAATAGACCGGTGCAAGACCGTGAAGTCCTTTAATAACAAGTAAAATAATTTTGAAATTGATACAACAGGCAACCAGTGTAAGGACTTTAAAACAAGTGTAATGTGTTCTCTCCTTCTGGTTCTGGTCAGCACTCAGGCAGCAAAGGTCTGAACCAGTTGTAGCTAGCTCCAAATGTTTTTGCATTGACCTGAGAATATAACATTTCAATAGTCCAGTCTACTGAATATAAAAGAGTACATTAGTCTCTCTGTGTCACTCTGAGAAAGAAAAAGCCCCTGTTTGTTGCCATTTTTAAGATGTTAAAAAGTTGATTTGGTGTAAAATCTGACATGAGCCTTAAAGTTCAGCTCTGAGTGCAGGATAACACAGAGGTCTCTGGCCTGTTGATTTAGGGTTCTAGAGAGTTTAATTTTGTGGCCAGTTTCTCTCCTTGAATCTTTGAACCTATAACTAAAATCTTAGTTTGACATTGTCTACAACATTTAGTTTCTTCTGTGTAACATAACAGCATTTCTAAATCTTTTCCTACAAATAGCTTTTGTTTAACATATTTCAGCAAATTATTAAAGATCCAATAGCATGCTTTTCATTGTTTTCTGACTTACTGTATCTACAATGTTACAATGATGAATTATCATCTTAGATGTTACCTTAAGCTCAAAAAAATGAGGTGTACATACTGTATGTTTTTGTACTTTTATGCAAAACCAACTTGGTTTATACACATCTCACAAATTCTCACTCGTGAGACACTTTTTCTAATAAAATAAAATATTAAGTGATAGTTTAAGGTTTTCGTTGAATGGTCATAATCTCCAGGCAGTTGCATGTTCATTTGAGCTTGCCTGACATCCACCGGTGCCATTGTAACAGTGGAATTTTAAGACTGTGCCCGGTTCTGTGGATATATTTTACCTCCTGCTGCTGCACTGTGACCAGAGGATGTGAATAAAAATACAGAGCCTGAGGTTACTCCATGTCTGGGAATGTTCCTGTATAGGGACTTGCTGTTTTACCTGACCGGGTCTAACCTACAAGCAGCCGGCCAGTGAATCCCCTTGCGGCACTGAATGATCGACTCATCAACGCTGGATTTCCCGGGAGCACAGTACCTGTTTGTTTTGACTGCTTAAGGCCAGTGTGTCTGCTGCATATGATGTGTTACTGGTTAACTAGCGGATTAAGGATCCATGATGTTATTGTCGGTGCTAGGCTACCTGAATTAATTTAACTACTTTGGGAAATACTGTATGTGGTCGTGTGGAGGAAGATGCAACGACCACCGGTTGGATTTACCGACCTTGGAGCTACTTGAAGAGAGTGATGTTTCCACTACTCAGTGGGACTTAACACTAAGTTTAAAAAACACACATTGCATGTCTATTAATGCCTTGTTTCTGTAACGCTAGAGAGAATTGTTGTAAGGCTGGAGAAGTTACTATGTCAGCATTATGCCAGTTAAAATATGAGGTTTTTCAATTACATGCCTTGTTTAGAGTGTTACAAATCTCTTTTCATCAGTACATATACCAATGTTTACCTATCTATGGAGGAGAAATTCAAATTAATTAATATCTGTCATCCCAGCAGCAGGATTTGTGCATGTTCATGATCTATCGTCTTGTTTTTAGGAAGAGGTTCTCTGGTTTTATCATTCTGAAATAATTGCAGACTACTTTGAGTTATTATGGATGCAAAGCTAATCTAGAGGTACCCAAGATTAAACACTAAATGGCTGGAAATGAGTATGCCATGGCCACTTTAAGTACAGTTATCTACAATTTGAACAATTATCATTTGTATGAGTCATTCAGATCAAACTAGGTGAGCTTTTTTATATTAAACAGTCTTTTAAAGAATTATTTCACTGTTCACATCATCACTTGCACACCAGTTCATGCAATTGTCAAAATATGTCAAGCCCTCAACTGTATGAACTACACATACGTAGATACAATCATTTCAGTAAGGCTTCACGCCCCTTCAATTTTGCAATACCATGCAGTAAAATGAGCAAAAGCTGAAGGACTGTGAATACTCTCAGTGTGACTATATACTGTTGATTCTGCTAAATTGATGGTTGTCAGATGAACCTTGAACTTATGGGGAGTGTCTACTGTGTTTTTTTCATCACTATGCCATAGCCTATATACTGTATTTGTCAGATATTTTTTTTCCACAGTACAAAATGTACATTACTGTACATTTACTGTAATACACAATGCTGTGCCAGTGTTCTATTGGATGGTCTCATATTTCCTCGGTCATGGCTCCTCCAGCACTGTCCTCTGTCCTCTGAGCTGATATAAGAGAACATCTTATGTCAACCAGAGTGACTTCAGGATCGACTGAGGATATAAAACACGGGGCTGAAACAGAACCATAAGTGGGATTTTGTGACACTTTTTACTGCATTTTATTTAAACATATCCTTTTGATAAAACCCTTTTTATGTTTTATAATAAAGCATTTTAAAGAAATAAGGCTTGATTTCTGGTAGGCTGATGTACAGCCAAAAACTTGAAGTTAAAGAAAGAAAGTTATACTGAACATGTGTAAGAGCTACATTTAGTCACAAATGGTCTTTACTTTCTTATCTTCTTTCCTTCTTGGGGTTCTTTCCTTCATCTTTCTTGTTTTCAGTTCTTTTCTTTATTCTTTTTTATAAACAATTTATACATCAAATTGTTTTGACATTTCTCATCTTTCATAAATTGTTGAACTTTACTGTCATTTCCTTCTTTTGTATTTTTACTTTGCTCCTGTCTTTCTGCTTTTGGCGTTTATTTTGTCTGCTTTTTTTCAGTCAACCTTTTTTGTATTGCTCTACTCTCAGTGCTTTAAAAACACTAACTTTTCAACAGTTACAATTTGTCTTTGGAAAATTATCCTTTCTATTTTCAAATATAATTTAATAATATTGCCTAAGTAAACGCTTCATTTTGAGAGTATTCATTTAACACCATATGAAACCTGTTTCTCTGAGTACTGCCACATTGTGTGACTTCGGAGCATCTGCTTCTCTGTGAAGTTGGGGTACATGGAGTTGTCCATGTTTCACAGTCAGAATTCTGACTTTGACAGCCAGTCTATCATATTTTTTTAAATAATGTACACCTGCAAGGATCACACCCGTTGCAGCTCTTGTCTCTGCCCTGTGTTTCCCTGGCTCTGTTCATTTCTGGACTTTGATTGTCATTCCCCATCCAGTCTCCAGTTGTTTGTGGATTTTCCCTTCTGCTCTGCCCTGCACACTTGCTATTCATTCCTCATTATCCATTCTGGACTCCCTCTCCCAACACAACTGTTGTCACTTTCCTAGTTAGCTCCTAACATATATACTTGTTTCCTTTGGGGTTTTTTGCCTGATTTTCTAATGTGCTCGCCATAACTTTTGTGCATCCAGCTTCAGCATTCTCATCACCTTCCTGTGTTTCCCTGAGCAACCTGTTTGTGTTTGGATATTCCTTCTAGTTTGGGCCCTGACTGTCTTGGTCTTTCACCCACATCCCTGGATCTGTGGCTTTGTTTAGACTATTTGCATGCATGGATTAAAAGCAAGTTATTAAAACATCACACCTCTTCACCCCCAAGCCACTTCTCCAATTTTCAACAGATGTTAAGCAGCATGGACATGACAATTTTGCTACCTCCACTGCCAGCATAAGCTGGGAAGGAATTTTCCATTAGGCCAGGTAAGCATTTGCCTGGGGCCCTCAATTCAAAGAGGCTCCAAATGCCAGAAATGTAGTTTGATATGTTGATATCATCCATACAACAATACTTTCTTATTCAAAATCTATTATTCAAATGCATATATATATATACCCCACCACCACCACACACACACACACACGCAGTCTAAAGTGTGGAAGAGTGCAAAATATCATTTACTATTAGATTCTGACTGAGGTTGTCTCCCTACCAGGGATGATTAATAATTAGAAACAAGTAATGGAGCTACCGCTGTTGTGCCATATGTGTAAATGCTTGCCGCAGCTTTTTAACTTTGGTGATGCTTATATGGATTAGGGCTGCTGTATGATTGTTACAGTTATTTAATAAACTGCAGCTCCTCTCTCATTTTGGCAAAAATCTGTATTACATTCAGTGACATGATGTGAGACTCATTAATGTAGTATGTTACAGGATGTGCCTTCATGGCATTAAAAGTTATATTATGACATTTTAACCTGTTATATGGCTTTAACCATCAGGGGTAACTTGGGGTTTAGTGTCTTGCCCAAGGACACTTTAACACGTGGACTGCAGGGACCGTGATTCAAACCTCTAACATTCAGCTCTACTGACTGAACCACAGTCATCCCACAGAGGTATTTGTTTTCATGAATGAGTGCCATGTATAAGGGCCCCCTCTTATATGCCACATGATTTGCTTTGACAGAATGAGAACATGAAACTTTCTGACACAGGTAATCAGAAATTGTGATATATTGTGCCTGGAAACAGAACAAAAATATGCAGCATGTAAATACTGTAAGATAAGGTACTTGACATTTAATTCACCAGTTTTAAATACAGAATTAATGGCAATAACCACTTGTACAAACTAACCTCTGTCCAACAGTGCGCCCTGTAATCACACTTCATGGTGATCATGGTGTACTCTTGTTTACATCGAAAACAAAAACCAATATACATCTATGGTTGCCATTTTTTGACTATAGTGTCAAAACACATTGCAATTTGATTTTTTGTATTTAAATAAAAAATAAAAATAAAATATCTTTTTTTCATTATTCAATTTCAATTCTAAAAGGAAGCTTCAAATACCAAAAAATACACCAGTTAGTAAAGCAACCTCCTTAACATTCATACTAGATAATCAGTTGATATTTAGTTATACAGTATGTGGGCTTGTGTCATTGCTCTCAAAGGTTTTCCAATCATTCCCTTTCTCCAGATTCCTATCTTCCTGTCATGTTTTTTTCTCTATCACACACACACACACACACACACACACACACACACACACACACACAAATACACACTAAATTTTTTGTGTGTGTGTGTGTGTGTGTGTGTGTGTGTGTGAGCAGCTTGGGAAAAAAAAACTCATATGCATTTGAAAATGAACAAGTTACATCAGTAGCTGAGTCCTGAGTACCATAATACACATGCTCACATGCGTACAAACACACACCCCTACACACAGGTTCCTTCCTCGGCAACCGCACAGTTACTAAGAGACTGATTGCAAAGAGGCAGTGTTTCCATGGCAACGCTAGTGGCTGACTCATCTTCACTGCAGTGCGTGCTCTTATATGAGTGCACATGTGTTTGTCTGTTTGTATATTATTGTTCATTCATTCATCTTCACATACATTCAAATATGATCAGTAGAATTCTTGACACTCCAGTAATAACAAGCAAACATCTGTGTCATTTGAAACCACAACAGCCTCAGTTCAGAGGGGATAAGGCCTAGGGGATGAGGTTTCTTCTTTGTTTTGGTGTGAAATGTATTTCTTTCAAATCCACTGTTTTGTCTTGCCTGTTCATTTTGACCAAGAAATGCACAGCAGTCCTCTTGTGCCACTGACGGTACTGTACATTGGCTCCCTCTCCCAGAAGATTCATGTTGTTTTGAAAGAGCAGAAGAATTAAGAGTCCTTTCTTGGATGACATACTGCCTGACAATTACAATATTATTAATATTTTCCGCTGAAAATGAGAAAGCATGTCACCACAATACTATGCCATTAATCTAGAAGCCAAACTAGGTTATTGGTGAGAAATGCTGAATATAAATACAGCTGTGTTTGTTTACAGGAAGTTCCACAGGGTACTAGCAGTGGGCTAAGGCATGCTTACTTTGTAGAACACTGCGCTATGACATGTACATTCAAGTTTAAATCCATCTGTCCATCACATGATGATATGACAAGACTTCAGGTTGCTGTAGCCTCAACAAGGTGCTATATTTAATGTGTATTTGTGGTGGAGGTGTCTGAGAGTGACGGGCTAAATGGATGAGACAGATTATTATTATTGCTATAAACATGCGCACACACACACACACATAACAACAGGGGAGATAAAGAAATGGATGTGTAATTGTCATGCTACATTGCAGAAGCTGCAAAGGAGTGTAAGCACCCTCCCCCTCTATCCATTAGAGGGAGTGTTCCTCATTCTCCACTAAGAATCCCTGCATTATTAATGATATAGTATGTGTATTATGATGTGGGTCTTTGGGTTTCTATTAGGCTTTGCTTTGTACTTCACAGTTTTTATGCCCACATTTGTACTTGTGTGTGTTCTGTGCTTCTGTATTTACAATGTAAATACATGAATTCACTTTCTGTTTTAGTATGTGTGTAAGTGCACATGCTGTGCACAATATCTTGCAGTGCCCTGTGTTATACTTGCATGCATGGTGTCCATGGGTGCTTTGTGTGTTTATCTCTTTGTGCTGAGGGGGGTGAGAGGCTGAACAGGCGGCTAGGATTCTATAAATAGAAAGCTCTCCAGTTCTCTGCCTCTTTGGACTCAAGGAGAGAGAGAGACAGAGACACACACACACAGAAAGAGAAGCAGTGAGCCATGGCGTCACTTCCTTATCGAGGTGATGCCCATAACAGGACAAGCCCCAGGTTTATGGCAGTGATTCCTGAACTGATTTGGTTGTGGTTCTTTAATAAAAAGAAGTAATATCTACTTGTAGACCTCACAGCACAGGTAGAGTAGGCATGGTCAAGTAAAGACCGATTTGTCTCTTTCAGATGGTTTCACTAGAAAAACTTTTAAAGATTCATACAAGTGAAAGGGTCAAATTTCACAATATAAAGCAAAAATAGAGAATAATCTAAAAACACTGGTGTAAGGTTGTGTAACTCAAATTTGTATCTATTAAATTAATTTAGCAATACTGTATATCTATCCATGTGTCCTTAGTATCAGGCCCAGGGAGAGAACCACCAAATTATGGGACTTGTAACACAATTTAGTGATAAATCAACTACCCATTCAGTTTCCAAAAGAAAAGTCACAGAGTGAAACTTGAGTCATCTTCCAGCTCATTACACTAAATAACAGCCAACCAGAAATGTCCATCAGCAGCAGCATTAATGCATGGGTGTATGGGTATAGACATGCAAACCGTTTGTCAGAGATTTGTGTATGGTCTGTGAAAGATACAGAACAATCCAAAATGTTCTCTCGTGTTGTGTTCAGTGGTGCTGGGTGAAATAAACACAAACATGAAGCAGATTTTCAGTGAACATTTTGTGCTTTTTGGAGTTGGTTTGAGATTTTAGTTTTTAGTTTTTGGAGGGATTTAATTACTTGTCATTTACAAATAAAATGTACATATTTCAAATATTTTGCATATTGTGGATGATGTGATCCCCACCCCATGGCAATTACAAGCTTGACTGATCTAACTTTACTTGTCTGGACATTCAATGAAAGACATAGCCCACGCTTGCTTGTGTATGTGTGTGAGGAGACTGCCTTCCTGTAAAAAAACGAGTCCATATGCTCTTTGTGTCGGCAGGTTATAACAGTTATGTGTTATATTTATGTGATCATAGTAAATGTGACATAAAAAAATAAGGAAGTTAGGTGACGTGCTATACTAAAAGACACCGTCCATTTTAGGAGGCAATTGGGGTGGGAAGGTGGATGGATGGGTCAAAAAACACAGGACCTTCCCACTGCACACCAGTGAAAAGTTACATTTTTTTACCCATGACATTCCACAACCTTACCAGGTTTTAATTGTAACCATGCCAACAACAGTTATTTTAGCCCGATCCCACAACAATTTTTAAAACTGACCATGCAGTTTTTGTTCCCAAATGTAATCAAGCAGTTTTTGTGCTAAAATATAATGAAATTGTGACTGTTCCATAATTGTCTCTGTGGGTTTATGATTGTTACCAATCACAAAGTCTGCTACTGGAGTGGTCATGAGGGTCATATTCTAAGGTGGAGCCAAGCAGGTTGGAGGACTGGTTGTGGTGAGACATTTGATTGATTTGATTTATTTATTCTTTCAAGCATGTAAAGACAGTTGATATGTCAACACACATAATTTTACACATATCCAACAAATGCTAATCCAATATCAATTTGCTTATACCTAGTACATGCTTGAATGGAGTAGGAAGAAGTCAGACTTATCCAGTCCTACCCCATGACATCATCTTACCATCACTGGTTTGCAAGCAGTAAAT
>NW_018127972.1:1608281-1622565 GCF_001952655.1 Monopterus albus | reverse complement strand
GGCCAAAGATGTCGATCGGTTCGACCTAAAACCATATTGGCAATCAGAGAGGATTTTATGTCTATCAATAAATGTGTCTAATCTGTTATTAAAGAGTTTTTCCAGAATTTTTGAAAATTGTGACAACAGAGAAACCGGTCTATAATTTGTGAAGTTGTGCTTATCACCAGATTTATACAGTGGAATAACCTTTGCTATTTTCATATTATTGGGGAACTGCCCAAGTCGAAACGACATGTTAAAAATATGGGTTAATGGTTTGCATATCCCCTCAATTACCCATTTAACAGTTGTCATAGTGATACCATCACTATCACTAGATGTTTTGTTACCACATTTATTCACTATCTCTATAATTTCCTTTTCAACTATGGGCTTCAAGAACATAGAACTCACGTTCCTTTCAATTGTATTATTATTTATAGTGACGGATGTATCATCTGTACAAATGCTTCTTGCTAAACCAGGACCAACATTCACAAAGAACCTATTAAACTTATCAACTACATCCTCCAATCTATTAACCGGTGTATCATTATCCATAAAATATTGAGGGTAGTTACTCTTGCTGGAACTGTTTTTAATCAATTTATTTAATATATTCCAAGTACCTCTCATACATAGAACTAAGTTGGAGGACACTTTCGGCAGCTTCAGCGGTCAGAAACCAGGCCCTTTGTCCGTGGATGCCACTGGTCAGCAGCTGTTGCACACACACACACACACTGGCGCGCAGGTAAAGCAGTTACCTGTGTGTCTGGGCTGCAGAGCTGATGAGATTACATAAGAAGTAGAAAGAGTAGCTGTGTGCTGTGCTCTGCTCCAGCTGCCCTATCTCTTTAAATAAAAAAGAGCTGTTGTGCGTGTGCGCGCGCGTGTGTGGAGGAGAAATTACGAGACCGAGAGGGCCACTCGGCTGTGGAGGAGGACTTGGCTAATGAAAACACAACAGAGACGCTCATTCGATTAGATTTTACCGGTTTTGACGGCTGTGTACTGTTTCCCTGTACGTACGGCTGATGCTGATTTGGGACCCGGTGCTCTTCTTGTATCTATGGGCTCGGTAGGCGCATCTCTCGCCTCCCGCTAGGACATAACGGGCTGGGCAGCCGCCTAATAAATAATAATTATTTATTTCTCGCTCTCTGCGCCGCAACGTTGGGTGAAACCTGATCGAGAGACAGCATCAATAACAGCGTGCTGATCATGGATTAATAACCGAGTGCATTTTCATCTGAGAGGTAAGGGATGCTGCGGGAAAAGGCCGGATGACCACGATGTGTCTATGGGTGCAGTGTGTCTGTAGCCTGTATGTGCCATGGATGACGGGGTGTTGGGTTATGCAGCATCAACACTGCGGCTCCTCCGCTCGTACAACGCGGAGGAGACTGCAGAGAGTTCGGCCGATGTGGGTGAATGGCGCTTGTTGTCTCTTTGTGTGTACGGTGAGGCCTTTGGGAAACGGAGCTGATCAGCCGCATCGAGCTGCTGTATTATTAACAAACACAATGACGTCAGCGTCTGTGACGCAACCTCCTTCATGCACATTTTTGCAGCATTAGTTTTTGTCATTAAAAAAAGGAATGTTTTTTGTTTTGCAGTGGGTGTCCTGTTCCACCCCTGATGCTCTGTCAGCTCTTTTTTTGGTCTCTGCAGACTCCATGACGGGTTTCTCTATATGCACAGGCACGCACACCATCACCACTACCACCACCACATAAGTAGCTTTAATGTTGTAAAAATCACCTCACCCACTGGTGAAGCCCAAACTAAATTAACCGTGATTACATCACTATGACGTCACGAGCGGTTCTTTTCTGAGACTTGACAAAGTTCCTCTGTGACGAGGTCAGTTCAAGATGGTGACTGTAGTTTATAGCTAGTGACCTCCATAACTATGAGTTGTACTAATTAACCAAGTACAACCAAGTATAATTATTATTATCATGGATATGTTTATGTTATGAGATTTAAAAAAGGCTGTGAGAATGGCAAACTAGCACAACTTTGGTCAAAATTAAATTTACTGTAGTGAATAAATGTAAAATGCTACACAGCTTACATGTGCATATCTAGTTAACTAAAATGTTTCTACAAGTTACTGTGGTTTTTGATGGTCCAGTACATTGCTGCATGTTACATAAACCAAGAGCCCAAAACAAAAGAATATGTACAGCAAAGACAACAGCTATTCAGATGAAAATGTTAATGCTGATAGTTTGAAAGTAGTGATTGAGAGTTTCACTAATATGCATGAGTAAGTAAGTAAATTTAAAAAAAAAGTGTGAAAAGGATCCTGGAGAATTGAGGGTGCTGGGCACTACAGTAGGAGATGGAATCTACAGTATATCTGTATTGTATGAAAGAGTCTTCTACAGAGGATGTGAGACCATCAAGTTTCTCGTATTAATCTGGCCTGAGGATAAGGGAGACTTTAATATGGAGCTGGTCCCCCCCTTTGCAGCTATAATAGCTTCCACTCTTCTTGGAAGCCTTTCCACAAGATTCTGGAGTGTTTCTGTGGGAATTTGTGCCCATCCATTCTGTAGAGCATTTATGAGGTCAGGCACTGAGCCCTTGAGCAAGAAGCCCTGGCTCACAATCTCCATTCCAGTGAATCCTAAAGGTGTTCAATGGGGTAGAGGTCGGGGCTCTGTGCAGGCCAGTCAAGTTTTTCCACTCCAAACTCATCCATGTCTTTATGGACCTTGCCTTGTGTACTGGTACACAGTCTTGCTGGAATAGAAAAGGGCCTCCTAAACCTGTTTCCACAAAGTTGGAAGCATAGTGTTGGCTAAAATGTCTTGGTATGCTGAAGCATACATCGCCACAGTCAGTGGCGATGTGCTTTACACCACTCCATCTTGCTTGTCATTGGACTTGGTGATATGAGGCTTGCATGCTGCTGCTCAGCCATGGAAACTCGATTCATGAAGCTCCCGCGCCGCACAGTTTTTGTGCTTACATTAATGCTAGTGGATGTTTGGAACTCTTCAGCTATGGAATCAGCAGAGCATTGGTGATTTCATGTGGTCTTCTGCTTCGTGGCTGAGCTGTTGCTGTTACTAATTGCTTCTGCTTTCCAGTAATACCACCTACAGTTGACTGTGGAATATCCAGCAGGGATGAAATTTCACGAACCGTCTTATTGCAAAGGTGGCATCTTATCACAGTACCACGCTTGAAGTCACAGAGTTCTCCAGAATGGTCTATTTAGTTTCACAAATGTTTGTAAATAAAGTCTGCCTGGCTAGGTGCCTGATTTTATACACCTGTGGCAATGGGTCTGATTGAAACACCTGAATTCAATAACTAAGAGGTGTGTCCCAATACCTTTGTCCATATACCTCCAGATAATTTACCTCTCCAGATAATGGGATGCTAAAAGTAGAAAGTGCATGTTAAAGAGGACCTGATGCACTCTGACAAGCTAAAAAGAAATCAGCTCTGGCCAGTAGAGAAAGTAGTCAGAAAGTAAAGAAAGTGTGCTGCTCATGGAACAGATGCATATTGATAGGAATGAGGTGACTAACACCTTTCAATGGACAGAGGAACTTTCTCTGAGCTCTTACAAAATGTACACTGCATTAAAATTATGTTCTATAATTCTAAAGGGACAGTTTTCATCTTTAGCAGACATTATAATAGAGATAATCTTATTTCAAGGAACATATTTATGCAATCATGTTTTGGATATTTTGGATTTCAATGGGGAGATAAAGTAGATTCTTCTCATGGCACACATTGTGCTGGATTCCTGTGCTCTTAAACAGTGGTGATATATTGGAGCCTGAGGTCTTAGGGAAAAGATGCTGGATTTTCTTGATCTTAAAGATTCAATGTGTCTGTAATGATTATGGACGTAATGGGATACCTCAAACAAAAAAAAAATATGTTTCCCACACTCTCTTTAAAGCTGAGTAATCACTGGGAAAAATGCAAAGCTGCTGTTCTCATCATAGGACAAGTGATGCTCCAGATGACCAAAAGAATCACTGGCCTCAAAGAGCTACCGTATATTATCCTCAGGTTTTGAACCTAATTAATTTTTATGTCAGCAATTTTGGCTTTCAGACACTTGACCAAATCCTGATTTCAAAGATTATACATGCACTGTAAACCATCATTCAGGAATATTGTGGAATCAACAAATATTTTTTCACAATCTTTACATCAGTGTTTCAGCTAAATATTTTTAAGCTAATTTAACAGGAAATGTCTAGATTTTATTTTTAGCCCACATTCAAACATAAACCTAAGTTGCACACAGCTGAAATCTTGCAGCTCGCAATGATGAGCTGATTGAGTGAACTGCTGAGAGTTCACTCCAGTCATGAAATGAAGTTTGTAAAGAATCAAAACTAGCAGATTTCCCACATGCACTGTTGAAGAGTTAAAACTTTCTGGAGTCTCTATATTCTTAGTTACAGGAAAACATTCATGATGGAAACTTGCTGTGACATTAATACATTTTAAGATAAGTCATGGCTGTTTATTTCATAATAATGCACACCACAATGCAAATCATGATGAGATTTAGTATGAACTGAGTCACAGCCCTTGTACATGGGCTGCTGAACTTGATGTCTGTGCACTGACTGGTACCTAGTGGCTCCAACAGGAGCAAATGCATCGTGTTAAATAAAGAAATGTTACTCATCTTGACAGAAAATTAACTGAGACACATTTTACACAACTGTTCACATGTAGTGTGTTAAAAATAATGTTAAAATATTACTGACATATTTAAATAAATTAATTATCAAATTGAACTGAAGACAGAGGTTTACACAACATAGACCATTTCATTAAGATTTGTTAGTTCAATGCATTGTGAATTCTTTCACTTTTAGATGCAGTTTATCCAATGCTATGTTAAAAGTCTCAGTAAAGATCTTCATAAATTAGATGCCAATATGGCTAAAGGTGTTTTTGTTAGGTCCAAGGCCAGAAGAAGAAGGAAAAAATATAAATTTCAAGGGTGTTTATAGATAAGACCTGGGAAAAGAACTAATATGACAGGCCTGCATATACTAGTATTAGCTCTGACCCCTTATAACTTTGTCAATTATCATTTTTTTTGTTTAAAGTGGTAATGGCATGATCATTTCCAGCCATTTAATGTCTAATCTTGGGTACCTCTAGATTAGCTTTTCACTCATCGTAACTCAAAATAGTCTGTAATTATCTCAGAACAATAAAACCAGAGAGCCTCTTCCTAAAAATGAGAGGACTGTTTGTGAATGCGCACACCTCCTGCTGCCAGTGTTGCATCGAAAGTGAGCAGCACAATGAACCGCAGCAGCATTAATTAATTTGAATTTCTCCTTCACAGATAAGTAAACACTGTAAATATGTACTGATGAAAAGACCTTTTAAAAAGGCCTTTTAAAAATATTTAACAAGTGCTTGAAATAATATCTTTAATCAGTATTTAGTAAGTGTAAGAGATTTTTCAATTAAGAAATCTTTATCTTTTGGTAGTTTAAATATTAAAGTTATCGACTTTTTTTCATTGTTACCAAAATCTCCTTTCTATCTATACGTCCTCCAATCTATATGACCCATATGGTCATTTCTCCCTTCCCTCTCATACAACCCATTGGCAGTGTTATAGTACGAGTCCTGAATTTCAAGACTTGTGACTCAACTTGGACTCAGGCTCACACACTGACTACATTTGAATTCACAACACAAAGTCTGACATGGACTTCTTTTTTTTTCTTTTCTTTTTTTGTAATAGCCCATAATAATCTGGCATAAGATATTGATATTAAAACCTGTTCACCCGCACCATGCTGAAATGCAGAACATGTATGTTTAACACTACTGCTGCCAGCCTTTTGTTCCTAACTGTTCCTGATAGGCAGTGTGTTTGAAGCATATCCAATGTTCATAATATTATTTAAAAAATTTTTACACTGTTCATTTTTAAATTGTGTGAGCTTACAAGTGCATTTGTGTGGCTACTGTGTCACACATACTGTACTGAGCTCCATTTAAATTGGTGAGAGCTGTGTCAGTTGTGTTTAATCTAGAACTTGATGACTCAAATAACAAGGACTCGACTCAGACTATTCTTTGGTGACCCAGACTTGAACACTGGGGACTCAAGACTTGGCTCGGGTTTGAGGCTTAGTTTATGGATTTCTTTGAATGGTCATAATCTCCAGGCAGTTGCGCATTCATGTGAGCTTGCCTTGTCATTATTGTAGTTTCTGTTAGCGTCTGCATTATCAACATGCAAAATTTTGATTCTTAAATATAAAGTTATATTGGGTGCAGGTCATCTGCATTTTTGTAGCGCTCAGAGCCCAACACTATCATGACTTATTCTCTTCCATGTAAAATGGAAGAATATGAACTTGAAGCATAAAAATATGCTTGAATTTGCACTTAACAATGAGCTTAAGACAACTGAATTGATTAAAGTGTAGCTTTACAGGCTACACAGTATCTGACTGTGTCAACGTTATAGACGGTGAGTGTGTCCACCTGGTCCATATCCATGGCGTCTCATGCACGCTCCATCTTTTCAGTGTGTCGTTCTCTTTAAGTGTCATGTCTGTTTTTGCTGGAGTAGCTTGTGTTTCTGAACTGTGAAATTCATTTGTGAATTATGTAAAGGCCTGTATTTACTCACAATGGACATAATTTTTAATGATGTACTACATCTGTTTCTTAATTTGTCTTCACACATACACTGCTAAATTAAAATGTAAACACTGTGTTGACCTACAGTTATTACCAACCTGCAGATAACAATCAAATCCAACAAAAACGACATTGTTAGAAAGAATAAACAAAATACATGTTAATGACAGCAGCTTTGCTGTGAGACCAGCTATAGTGACATTTACAGTGAGTGATGGGGCTTGAAGCATCAAAAGGTTGCCATAGCCAATGCAGCCAAAAAGCACCTTCTACCATATGTAAATAAAAATGTATTTATGCCATCAAAACCTACTCTAATCATTTTATACATGTGGTTGCTGAAGAAACAGTTCAAGTGGGCACTGAAACCAGAGCACAACTGGAAAGTAGCACAGCAGGATGCTCCATTCTCCTTTAAAATAAAAAAGCCAGATCAGTCTTTACAGGACAACAGCGAGTACTGTAATGTCTATGAATCCAGAACCTTGTTTAGCTTATTGGTTTGTGCCATAGAACTCTATTGTTATCCAAAAACTATTAAAGCACACCAGTGAGCCACACCACTGCACAGGGTGGCATGTTTCTTCCTCACAAAATACAAGCGATACTTCTTATTTTAAAAAGAAGGCTGAGTATGACCATCAGGTTTTACAGTCTCTGAAGTAAGAAAGATTCATCTGATCTCTGCTCTGATGACACTGCTCTGCTGGTTCTCATGCCACACATAACAACATCGACAGACAGAGCAGAGCATTGTTGGTTTTACTCTTTGTATGGGATGTTTTGAAAATAACAAAAGCAGAGAAAATCACCAGGCTTATTGTTTAACATTTGGCTCCAGGGGGTTCTTTCAGGATTTGGAGGACTTTTGCTGACAAAAGTAGGAAAGGGGGGCAAGATTTGTATTTTCACATTGTCACTTTTTGTTAATGATGGAACCTGTAAGGTAATTAATAATTTATACATTTTTCTGAATACAAATTTTGAATTTAGAGAGAGCAGGAGGAAGTTTGGAAGTTTTAGATTTTATTACTTTGAACTGCAACTTTGAGATCAGATAGTTTAAAAAGAGTCTTCAGAATAAATGTGGAATTTTATACCACAAACTATTCATGTTTTGGTGAAATATAAAGGAATTTCTTGAGAATAAATCCAGGACTTTTGTTACATTATTATTATTGTGGTGAACAACATAACTAAATTTGAATGCAATATGAACCTTTTGTGTTTTATTGTCTAAAACCTATACTAAACAAAAATGCACACATACATGCATGAATGTATTATAAAGACCTGTTTGATTACAGGTTAAATAGTGCTGAACATGACTGGTAAAGTGTCATGTTTCAGAGTTGCTAAAGGCTTGCTGGGATTGTTTTATGTGGGAGGAGTTTCTTCATGACAAGACGGATAAAATTATTACAGTAATACCATCTACAGAGTGAAAACTCCACAAGACAGGAAAATTAGAAGAGGGAAACTGAAACACTCAAACACACAGGCCTATTTCCTGTACTTTTACCTTCATGAGGTCACCCTGACATAGACCCTGACCCTAGAAATCCTTTTTCTTGGATTATTATGCTTGCATTGGGTCACTGTAGCAATTGCAAGCAAGTGAAATATGTACACCAGAAGTTTTGTCTGAAGGGCTTTGCCCATACTCTCATGCGTGCGCTGACATTTACGAGGGGTGTGCATGTTCCTATTCATATTTCAATGCAAGGGTCCACCTTCTATCTGTCTATGCCAGCATTTTCCAAGCATTGTGGGGCATGTGGAGTCAGGGCTTTTTGCTGAGTGGACAGTCTGGATCCTCTTGGACCTACTAAGATGATGAAAATTACATTACCAGACCAATGTGGGCATGTGGATGCACAAAGCATCAGCTGTGCCGACACAGGTGAGCCCTACTGTCAATTTGTTTTGAATGTTTAATTATGGCATCAGACAGATTGACTGCCTCCTTGAACCTCAGAGCAGTAATAGGAGCTCTGTGACGTCCTTCAAGATGGTGTACCAGAATGACTTAGAGGTCAAGCAAGGACTGAGGAGTGAGGAATGATGAAATTAGGGAATATGGCTGTACCCTTAGAGTCTTTGCACTCTTCTCCCATCTTGCTATAACACCTTGTTTGTAGGACTTTCTCTATACAACTTTCTTGGAATTGGAACTTGGCAAGTTGAACTTGGGTGTTCAAACATTTGCAAAGGCAAAGCAGGCAACTACCCTGTGGCTTCAAACTATCAGGGCACCCAAAGGTCCTAGGTTAACTTTGTGGCAGTAACTTTGCTGATACATCTCACTTTTGCTGGACCACTAAAGTAACCTGAACATTAAGGTTAAGGGCCATAAGGTGGCTACTGCAATATTATTAAATTCTGATGCTCTACCTTCACAAGGACCAATGTGTCAGTATCTAATTTATGACATGTAATTTTACAGTTGATATAATATAATACAAATAATATACACATGTGCATACACCTACTGTAAGCGAATCAGACAACTGAGCTGACCAAATCACTATTTCATGGTCATGACACTGTCTCATAAAATCAGCATATTAATGACAATAGCTGTGCTGTATCATCTGATATATAACATCACAGAGAATGTTAGAGACAAAATTGACAGTCACACTGTAACTGGACAGATGCTGTACAAACACAGCTGGGTCACTCTGCAGTTCAGTTCAGTTCAGTGTCCTCCGGCTCTCTGTGGTCATCTAAACTATGATTTAATACTGCTGAATTCAGTATATATACTTTTTCCCATTTTGATATGTTGTCTGTTTCTGTTATTGGACACCTGAATAAGCACTCAAAATGTGTAATGACAAAGTTAGAGGTGACAGAAAGTCCTTCTTAACTTTACTGGCATACAGCCCCCGACCCTCATTGGGTATATTTATGTCAGTTCTGGAAAAACTGTGTGTACATCTATACGCTCAAACACCCAGCTCACCTTTTAAGATTTATGCACTTTTGGAACTGTGTAGGAAAGGTTCCATTTTGGGGAGAGAGAAGTTGTTTTTAAATACATACCGGGCTGAAATGAAGAGAAAAGGATGTGTTTACAAATTTAGCCCACTGTGATTTAAATTACATATGGCCTGAATGTATTGGGTCAGTGGATTGATCTCTGGCTCCATATCTTTAAGTGCCCTTGAGCAAGCGGGTGAACCCCAGATTGTTTGCATAAGTAAAAGTTGCTTTAATAAAAAAAAAGCATCATGGTTTGGGCCTGCTTTTCTTCAGCAGGGACAGGGAAGATGGTTCAAATTGATGGGAAGATGGATGGAGCCAAATACAGGACCATTTTGGAAGGAAACCTGATGGAGTCTGCAAAAGACCTGAGACTGGGACGGAGATTTGTCTTCCAACAAGACAATGATCCAAAACATAAAGCAAAATCTACAATGGAATGGTTCACAAATAAACATATCCAGGTGTTAGAATGGCCAAGTCAAAGTCCAGACCTGAATCCAATCGAGAATCTGTGGGAAGAACTGAAAACTGCTGTTCACAAACGCTCTCTATCCAACCTCACTGAGCTCGAGCTGTTTTGCAAGGCGGAATGGGCAAAAATTTCAGTCTCTTGATGTGCAAAACTGATAGAGACATACCCCAAGTGACTTACAGCTGTAATCGCAGCAAAAGGTGGCGCTACAAAGTATTAACTTAAGGGGGCTGAATAATTTTGCACGCCCAATTTTTCAGTTTTTTATTTGTTAAAAACGTTTGAAATATCCAATAAATTTCGTTCCACTTCATGATTGTGTCCCACTTGTTGTTGATTCTTCACAAAAAATTACAGTTTTATATCTTTATGTTTGAAGCCTGAAATGTGGCAAAAGGTCGCAAAGTTCAAGGGGGCCGAATACTTTCGCAAGGCACTGTATAATATATAATGGTTACTTGCTCTAAGGGGATAGTGTGGCACGGGGGCTCAAATGTTGTTGGTCCTGGAGATGATGAATTTAGTCTTATCAGCTGTTCTGTAAATCACTGAATTCAATGAGCTGAGGGAAGATGGAAATGACTGATTCATGTGAGTCTGGTTCACAGCATGTGCTGCCATATCAGAGGTCTTTTGGACTGAAACCAAACATTACTATCTGTAGTAAGACCGAGTTGAAATGAACATGTAGTTGAGGTCATCTTTAGCCCCGGGCTATGTGCAGTAAACACAGTGATAGTGGTCTTTTGTTTAACCCAGTGAAAGCACTGTTAGTTGACATGATTCAGCAGGGGAGACACAGCTTTAAAAAACCCAGGAGACAGGACTGTCAGCTTTCAAAGTGTACTACTTAAATACAACTTTAAGAAGGGTATTTCTATAAGTAAGTTTACTGTAGGGTACGTGATAGTTTAAGGATTTCCTTGAATGGTCATCATCATCATCAGTGGCACTGTCTTCTCACAGCAAGAAGTTTCTGGGTTCAAGCCCTGGTGTGTGGTTGTCTGTCTCTGTGAATGTCATGTTTAAGAAATTGGTAAAAACAGTGTGAATCTTACATTAATTGTGAAAAGACAGAAGAGAAATGCATTGTTTACAAGCCTAATATATACACTGTGGTGGGGAGGCGGGGGTGAGGGAGAGCAGACTAATTCATGCCATGCATTTTGCATTCCTGTTACCTCATAATGATCGTTTAACAAAAGCTAATGCAGAGTAAGTCAAGCTGAATTAAGTCAAGATGAAATATGATTTTATTAAATGAATTGAATTATACATCATTTAATGATGATGTTCATCATCAAAGATAAGTTGACAGTGGTCACTTCTCTTTACTAATGGTACAGTATGGCAAACTGAAGGCCTGCAGATGTGTTTCTCCAGTACAGTACAATACAGACCAACAAGTGTAATTTGACAAACATTAGAATTTGTCCAACACTGAGACATCATGCAGTTGCATACAAGTTGCATTTATGGTGCATACAAATCTTAACTTTTAAGTCTTACAAATTATTACAATCATTATTTTTGGCTTTACAATATATCGACTTTAGACATTAGGTTTTATAGTGAAGGGTTAGAGTCTTATTTTATTGTTTCTGGGGCATCACAGGCTGCAGACCCTGCAGATGCTTCAGCTTCCCTCACTCCCTGCCTTACAGAAACTCCACAGCCACATGGCATAACAGATGGAGAAACAGTAAAGATGTACTGGAGCTGTGAAGTAAAGTAGCTGTGCATTCACATTACATTATAATGAATTTATAGCATTTTATTTTAGCCAAGCCTCTGACACCTGCGTGAAGACATTCTTCATCTGTTCTCTGATAGGTTAGTCTGACATTGCTCTGTAATATGTCACAGTGCTTGCTGAAACTGGTCTAGTTTAAAACATTGCTGTATTATGTAATGGATGAACCTTTGATGGTACAGTGGAGGCAGAGCCAGCCTCCATCTGCTAAGGGACTGACAACAAATACTTTGAAGTAATAAAATGTAAAATGCTGCCAGATGGAGTCATACTGAAATTTGTTCTTGATAACTCATGGACAGTATGTACATACAGTCATTGCCAAAAATACTGGGACCGCTGCACCACTTCAACCAGAAAATTGGTGCTGTCACAAATCCTTTGGTATTCTAATGTTTGTTTCTTTTGTTTACATTGGGACAGCAAAAAAGCAGAGAAAAAAAACAAAACAAATCTGATCAATTTCACTCCAAAAATAGACTGGACAGAATTACTGACACCC
This sequence comes from Monopterus albus, assembly GCF_001952655.1. Classification (NCBI taxonomy): domain Eukaryota; kingdom Metazoa; phylum Chordata; class Actinopteri; order Synbranchiformes; family Synbranchidae; genus Monopterus; species Monopterus albus. The sequence continues at coordinate 1,610,193 of NW_018127972.1, read as the reverse complement.
TCAGCTTAATATTGGGTAGCACACCGTTTGGACAAAATAACTGAAATCAATCATTTCTTGTAACCATCAGTGAGTTTCTTCCACCTCTCTACTGGAATTTTGGACCACTCTTCTTTTGCCAACTGCTCCAGGTCTCTCAGATTTGAAGGCTTCCTTCTCCCAGCTGCTGTTTTGAGATCTCTCCACAGCTGCTCTATGGGATTTAGATCTGGAATCATTGTTGGCGACTTCAAAACTCTCCAGCTCATTGTCTGAAACCATTTCTGGTGCTTTTTTAAGTCTGCTTTGGGTCATTGTCCTGTTGTATGACCCATGACCTCTGTCAGAGACCCAACTTTCTGACAATGGGCCCTACACTGTGCCCCAGAATTCATTGGTAGTCTTCAGATTTCATAATGTTCTTTTCTTTGAAGGCCTCGTTTCATTTTCTGAATGATGTGCTTGACCAAATAGCTCTGTTTTAGTTTCATCTGTCTACAGGAGCCCAGATGGATATGTGGCTTCCTTAGCTATAGTTTTGGCAAACTCCAATCTGGCTTCTTTATGTTTCGGTGTCTCCCTGGATCTCCTACCATAGTGTCCCTTGTCATTCAGATGGCAACAGTGCGACCTGACACTGTTGCAGCCTGTGCCTGCAGGTAAGCTTGAATTTGTTTGGAAGTTGATCGAGGTTCTTTATCCACCATTTGAACAATCCTTTGTTGCAGTCTGTCATCTGTTTTTCTCTTTCATCCATGTCCAGGCAGATACGTTCCAGCACCATGGACTGTAAACCTCTTGACAATGTTGTGCACAGTGGACACAGGAGCAGCCAGATCTCTGGAGATGGACTTGTAGCCTTGAGACTGTCCAGGCTTTTCCACTATTGTGGTTCTCAAATCCTCAGACAATTCTTTGTTCTTCCTTCTTTTCTCCATGGTCAGTGTGGTCCACATGACACAAAGGTTGAGTCAACTTTTCTCCATTTTAACTGGTTGCATGTGTAATTTCTATATTGCCAGCACCTGTTGATTCCTATGGGTGAGTTTGTCACAAATTGAAGGAGCATCACCTGCTTGAAATACAACTATTTCTGATGATTTTGAAAAGGTGTCAATAATTCTGTCCAGGTTGTGTTTGGAGTTCTGTGTGGAATGGATCAGATTTGGCTTTTTTTTCCTCTACTTTTTATGTTGTTCCAATGCAAACAAAAGAAATAAACACGAGAAAACCACAGAATTTGTGATTGCAACAATTTTCTGGTAGAAGTGGTGCATTATCTGACAGAAATGCAGGGGTGCCAATATTTTGGGCCATGACGGTAAGTAGATACATATGTACTTAAATTGATGAAGCAACTGGTTGTGTCAGTAGAGACAAAGAGAGTGAAGCCCTAACGTCAGCATGTTACATAACTGGTCAGTTTGAGCCTGTGAACCGTCCTCCTGCTGCTGATACAGTGAGATCACAGAGCGCAGCCTAAATGAGGCCACAGCATTCATTTACACTGTGACGTGTTTCCACTACAACATGCAGCTCTGTCAAACAAATGTGACAAAAGAGAGACAGCCTATTCAAACAACATGGTGATCATGAATGCGACATTTTGATTCAGCTAGGTGCAAACTATTATTCATTCAACTACAAAACATCTTCTAGTGAGAATTTGACAAGTGTGAGCATTTGCTGCTTCTCTTAGCTTTATATCATTATAAACAAAAAACTTTTTTTACTAATGGTCAGCTAAAATAGAGCATCTGAAATAGTGAAGGGCAATATAAATAAAACTTTCTACCAAATACTGTATATGCAGTTTTATATCATCATGTAGATATTAGATATTAAGTATTTTCTGGAAAAAAGTGAAGCTCCATCCTTAACCTTGGAAATAGTAGTTTCACAAAATATTAATTCAAAGTCCAGACCTTTCAGC
>NW_018127972.1:1598159-1608229 GCF_001952655.1 Monopterus albus | reverse complement strand
GAGGCACGTGCCTGTGCATATAATCACAAACACGTACACCTCAGCAGACAATCCAATAGAGCTCAGTACATATTAAATATGTTACTGTCGTACATTAATCGTGGTTATAGGTCACATTCCACACTAACATAAACATGTTGCACATGCTGCGATAGGAAAATATAAGACCATCATTAAATAAACATGCAAATAATGTACAAATGTACAAGGTCTACAATACCCAGACAGATTATAATACACATCATAGACTACACATGGTAAATGTCCTCATCCTTAATGCAATGACTTATACTGTACCTCTGCATAACACAAAGTAATGGCTGATGGAATGAAAGAATCCCCTTTGCTGTTATTCTTTGCTTTTGGGGCCCGAAGACATCGGCCTGATGGCAGGGCCTGGTCCCACTGAACTAAGAATGGTGTGGATGAAATGAGAGGTTTTGAATTTTTGGCAAAGCACAAGCTTTCTGAATGAAAGTGGGCTCCATGGAAGACGACCAGGGAAGAGCCCACTTTTAAAAAAGAGATTAAAAACAGAGTAGAATTTGAATGTTCAGCCACAGTGGTTCTGGGAGAATGTCCTTTAGACAGATGAAACAAAATGAGAGCTCTGTAGTCAGTCATATCAGGTTCACAGGTCCCTTGAATGTAACACAATAAAATCAGAAGACAGTTACTACATTCTGGATAGAAAGTACCCCGCGTCAGAGAGCTCTGTCTCACTTGTAGCTCTTGGCAGGAGAATTATATTTGTTCATGCCATTTTTATTTGTTGTATTATTTAAAATAATATGTTAAATTAAAAATCAAAAGCAATGTGCTTTTTCTGTTAAATAGGAAATAGTAGGTGCCAGTTATTTTTGTCAGTCTGAACTTATTTCAGACTTTTTTAATTATATTTTTTAAGTTGACGGCTACACACTCCTTTATAAATTTGTGTTTACCCACATCTCCATTGATTAACAGCACACTGTGGATCTTTTCTTTTTCACTAGGTTCCAAATGTTGAACATGTCCACCCCCAGCGAGCTAAAGTCTCCATGTGTGACTCGCAACGGTATGGTGAAGTTGCCCCCCAGCCAGCCCAATGGTTTGGGCAGCGCGAGCATCACTAAGGGGACACCTGCTGCCAAGAACCGCCTGTGCCAGTCCTCCTCAGTACCTTCCATCCTGCCTCCTCCACCATCTTCCCTTCCCTACCACCACCACCACCACCTGGATGGCCCTGGCATGCCCCACTCAGCAGCCTCTCTCTTGGGCTCTGACCTGGACCCTGGAAAACCTCTGGTGGGCTTGAAGCCATCCCTTCGCCAGCTTCCCCCTCTCACTCTGCCCAAACCCATGCTTCTGGAGCGCCAGCTTGTCCTGGATGAGAAGCTGCTGAATCGACTGCTCTGGTACTTCACCACTGCTGAAAAGTGTGTGCTGGCGCAGGTTTGCAAAACATGGCGCAAAGTGCTGTACCAGCCCAAGTTCTGGGAAGGCGTGACACCCATCTTGCATGCCAAGGAGCTATATACCCTGCTGCCCAGTGGGGAGAAGGAGTTTGTCAGTCTGCAGGCCTTTGCTCTACGTGGCTTCCAGTCTTTCTGCTTAGTGGGTGTGTCAGACCTGGACATTTGTGAGTTCATTGACAACTACCCACTGTCCAAGAAGGGTGTTCGCTCAGTCAGCCTCAAGAGGTCCACTATCACAGATGCTGGCTTGGAGGTGAGTCCAGATGTATTTGCAAAGAACAGAGGCTACTTATGAAAAATTTGACATTTTCACATAGTGGGTTCTGGTGGCTGATAAATTATACCTTTCATAGCTATAGTCAGAGCCATTCCAACTCTTCCTCGCAGTCTGAAAAGCCACTAACACAACAAAGTAGTACCACTGGTCAACAACAGTTGTGAGCAGACACCTATATATTATAGTTATTTGTGATTGTTTCTTATGTTAGATTTGATCTAATTTTACAAACAACTCTTTCTGCTTTCTGATCTGCTTCTATTCAATTCAGTTAAATTCAGTAGGTTTTATTGGCTTGAAAGTTTTAATAAACAGTGTTGCCAAAGCATCAAAAACTTATTTAAAAAGTTTATAATTGATGATTAAATAATTGATTAAATTAACTGAAATTAATTAAGTAAATAAATAATTACAATAATTGGACAATTCAAAAGAAAAAGAGCAAAACATTTAGATTCAAATCAAATTTTTATATTATGGTGTCTGTGTGTGTGTGCCTGCGTCACTCACTGTCCCTCAGGCTGTGGCATTTTTAGTTTTGAGAGCTCATTTAGTTTTCTATATTGATTGCTATTTCTACAAATACAACAGTTATTCAATGTTTACCTTCATAAATGTCATGTAATATCTATTTCCACAGCACTAATTCATCATTAGAGCAACAGAGTCATGTCATACTCACCAGTCTGCACTTGTTAGCACAAGCACTGTTTTTATTTATTTATTGTTTTCATTCATTTCCAGTTTGACTTTTTTTTCTTTCAGTGTTAAGCTACTGTCTCACGTACAGTATGTTTCATATTCACATCCATTTTTTGGTAGACCTTTAATTTGAAATGTATACAGGAAGTGCTGAGCTTCATTAAAGCTCCAAGAGTGTTTTCTCAGTGAGTCTCTCCCTTGCAAAAAAGGTTGATAACCACAATGGGATTTTTATACCTGATTAAATTAAGGCTAAATAAATAAAAAATGATATCGACAGCTAAAATGAAAAGGAGAAGGGACTGCAAATGATAAGAGCAGTGAAATGCCAGAATGAGCCACCTCCTTTTACTGATCTTTATTAGTGACCAGATGATTATTTTATTCAATTTGTCAGTACTGGATTTTATTTGATAATTTACAGTACTCCTGGGCAGTGCCATTATTAGGGGAGTGAAAGCTGTAGACACTTCTCAGAGCACACAAATGACCTGTAAAATCAAAATTTGTGCTGGTTAATGTTTAGTGTGGTTGTGGTTATTTAAAGATTACCAACATTACAACTGTTAGGAAGGAAACATGCAATTGTACAACAATATAATGTTCATTTGATTGAAATATTTAGAACGATAGTACTTAATGGTGTGATAGAGATTGTCAGGTATGACAAATGCAAGTACACATGGTCTGTCAAGATCATGTTTAAGATCAACATTGCGAGGAGACAGGTTCCCACCTGTAAATCACTGGTGGAATAAAATTCACTATCAATGTACTGTAACGCTGAGTCACCAAACTCACAGCGTAATCACATTCACTCGTGGTAACTACTTCTACAACGATGTAGAAATGTGGCTAGCAGTGGAAACATTGCAGAACACAATGCACATCACAGTAACAACAGTAATAGTGCAGCAACACATGGCAACAATAATCAATCCATTGCCCCAGCGCATGTTTGCAAGCCATCAGAGACGCTGTCCTAGTGTTGACACACCTGTATCACAGCATTTTTGAGACACCGGTTGGGCCCAGTTTAGCACACAGCTGCATTTTAAATCCCTGCAAATTCCAGTTTAGTTGTAGTCTGTTCTAAACCCCCAGCTAAGCTAGTTAGATGCTAAGTGAAAGAGCATTGGAAATCCTGTTACTTTCCCCTTTACTTCTGCTCACATACAGTAACTCTGTCATTATGCTCTCATTTTCCATTGGAACAAAAAGACATAATGCTTGAAAAGTGATTCTCAGACGGTGCTTCATACCTGCTAGGCTAGGCTGCTATTCTGGGATGAGTGGATGGTTACCATGGAGAAAGCTCAAATTGTTGGCTGCATGATCTATATATGGACTTAACTGTTGTGGGGTGCTGATTTGTGCATTACCATTTTACTGCTTCTTAAAAGGGGTAAGAATTCCAAACTGAAGGAAAATGGGAGAAAAGACCAAATGGAAAATCAATGTAGGTTTCAGTTTTACAGCACAGTATTGCAGATGTCCATGCTCTGGTATTATGGAGACCCAAAGTATGTAACATAAATTTAATTTGAAACAATAAAAACTCTTTTCACAATAACAGAGTTTACTGTAGCTCATTTTTATTTAATTCCAATAATCTTCAAACTATTCATCTTTCAATGGCTTTTTTTTTCTTCACAGTATTTTTTGGTTGGTAGAATCAAAAAAAATATCATTCTTGTTAAGTTTGGAAAAAGATTAAAAGACAGACAGTTTTACTCATTTGAAGCACAAGATCACTGAACAATGTTTGAAGTATATTTAATTGATTATTGATAGAGCTTATGACACTGTTCTAAGGCACTTTTCATTTCAATTCAATGACAACGGAAGTGTTGACAGTGTGGTGCTTTGGAACTTCTCACCAAAATTACTAAAAAGTATAAAACTGTATGTCACAAGTAAAAATATGTGTAAATGTATGGTTATGCAAATGGTTAAAATAAATTTGCAGGCAGACTGCAGGTAAAATAAACAGAAGAGATGGAAAACAGCAAATACAAAGAAGATATCAAAATGATGTTGGTGTCTTTTTCTGAAGCTTGGTTAGATTTGGCACAAAACAGAAAGTAAGTGTCTAGATAGGGTTGAAATTTTTTGCACAATAAAACTGATAAATGATTTCAGCAACAGACCTTTTTGCTGGGGTTTGCACTACACTACACTACACTTAATATGGCATCAAGTCCAACTGTAACTTTAAGCTGAGTTCTGACTGTCTGTAATTAAAAGATTAATATTAGGAAACTGTGCCCATTGTATCCCTTTGATTTGAATGGTCATCAAATCATCAAATCCAGAATTCAGCTGCTTTTCTGATTAGTCAGGTATTGTCTAATTTCTTTTTAGCTCTATGTAACCACATTTCAGCAACTACAACAGTGACTCAAACTGATGACCTTTATGTTGCAGGTCATGTTGGAACAAATGCAAGGTCTGATGCACCTTGAGCTGTCGGGCTGCAACGACTTCACGGAGGCCGGTCTGTGGTCCAGTCTGAATGCCCGGCTAACTTCCCTTAGTGTCAGTGACTGTATCAATGTGGCAGATGACGCCATTGCTGCTATCTCACAGCTCCTGCCCAACCTATCAGAATTGAGCCTGCAGGCCTACCACGTCACTGACACAGCCATGGCCTACTTCACAGCCAAACAGGTAGGGCGGCAAAACAAGAGATGCCAGCTTGAGACTTCACTGTCCACATTCGCACAACTCAGTTCTGGATGTTTAAGCACTTTATATTCTGTCTGACACAAAATACACTGTGTTTTCCACAAAGTGCTTGTTTGCATTATTAATAAGCATAATCAGTGAAATGAAAAAAAGCTGGTTTAGTAGAACCAAAACAACCTAAGGTTATAACCTTGACAGTGTTCTTATTAATTAAAGCTGCACCAGTGGATCAGTGACAGTATGTGGAGGCATCCAGAGTGACAGATATCAACAAAGACCAAAATTAAATTGAGCTTAAATAAGTACTTAAATGTGTCATGGCCAGGTATAATGAAGATGAGACGGTGTAAGGTTTCTGATTTTGCTACTGAGCACAGGCTCAGTAAAAATTTGAACTGATCTATTTTGAGAAACCAAAGTATAGAGGTTGCAGTTAGTGAATGAAAACAAAACATTGTGTGCATAGCAATTTAGCCGCCCCGCTCCAATCTCCAAAGGCTTTACCATGTAATGTTTTGTCATTCCTTCATATACAGTAGCTCTACTGAGGAGAGGACAGAATGCAAATGGTGCCACAAGTGCAGTTGATTTTTGCCCTGTGTGGAACAGCTTGTGATGGGCTCATCCTTAATACTAGTGAAGCCACCCCAAATTTTTATCTAATTCCATTTGTGCACATATCAAACAAACTGAAATTACCCTCCACTCACAGGGCTACACCACCCACACTCTGCGGCTGCACTCCTGCTGGGAGATCACCAATCATGGTGTAGTCAACATGGTGCACAGCCTTCCCAACCTGACTGCCCTGAGCCTCTCTGGCTGCTCCAAGATCACTGACGACGGTGTGGAGCTGGTTGCTGAGAACCTGCGTAAGCTCCGCAGCCTGGACTTGTCCTGGTGCCCTCGGATCACTGACATGGCTCTGGAGTACATTGCCTGTGACCTGCATAAACTGGAAGAACTGGTGCTGGACAGGTCAGTGTGTTTGGATCTTGTGCTTGTGAATAGCAGACAAAGAGTGGCATGCATGGACATGGGCAGAGTCTCGTCGAAATGTACCCAGGTCAACAATTATTCAAATGCAAAAAAAAGTAGCTGTAGTAAAAGCAATCTTCAAACTAATGGTGAGAATATTGAATACTCAACAATAACAGTGGCCAAGTACGCTATAATTTATTGATATCGATCCAACCATTATCTATACTGCTTATTCCTGAATAGGGTCACGGGGGGGCAGGGAGCCAATCCAGTTATACCCTGGATAGGTTGCCAATCTATCACAGGGTGACATGCAGCTGGGGTTCCAACCCGGACCCTTCTTGCTGTGAGGCAACAGAGCCAACCACCGCACCCTGTGTTTCTCTTTTATTGTATATTCTTAGTGATATTATTATTATACACACTATACAGATACACAATCATAGATGAGTTAATTATATCTTGTTTTTGCACACAGAGATGGTGATGTTCTAGTGGACTGCCTGATATTCAGAGATGTTTCTAATACTCTCTATGTAAAATGGGCAGACGACAAATTAGAAAGCTGAAAAAACTTAGCAGAAGGCATCTGGATGTAGTTTTAGGTACAGGTCTTCTAACTCAGTCGTTAGAGGACATTGTTGGTCATCAAAGGACTGAAACACCACCTAGTAGGATAAATACCTCCTACTTACCACCAGTCAGACAGAACTGATGAAGCCTCTTGGATGAGAGGCGAAACGTCTTCTACCTAAAACTACGTCCAGATGCCTTCTTCTACGTTTTTTCAGCATACTATGACCTGGATGACTGAGAATTTGCACGGACAAATTAGAAACTGGTCAAAAACAAAATATAGTCCATTAGGTGGCCCTGTCAGCAGCTTTTCGGCCAACTTGACATGCTGAATCAGCGTTGTAGGTTGGGTCTCATTGGTAAGACAGAGACCGCTCTGACCGGCTGTTAAGCTTAATGAATCAGTGCATGAGAAGATAATATTTTAGGGAAAGCCCCTTCAGCCTTCACTGTAGAATACAGGGTTTCACCGATTTAGTGCAGTTTCTCCTTGTTTTTCACCTCCACAGCCTCATTTCTTCCATAACCACAAGCAGTCTAGCTTTTCTTTCCCTTTCTGTATGACAAACACAGATACAGTCACTTGATGGTCAGGGGAGTTCTTTCTTTCATGCAGGAGCAGAACGTATGTCCTAGTTGGCCACTGGCTGTAGTCTGTGTGATATGTTCAAGTGTCACTTTTTCAACCCGACTGGCACAAACAAAGCTGACGTGAGGCAACGCAGCAGTTGGCCTGCATTGCTGCTAATTCTTTCATGTCAGCTTGGCGAGCTCTGCCCTTTGACTGAGATGTGATGACAGCAGAGTGAACTAGTGACATGACAAAAATGTATCAGTTTTCCATATCAGTTCATATACAGAACATATACACTGATCAAGCATAACATTAACCACCTGTCTAATATCGTTTATATAGGAGTCAATGTGGCAGTTGGTTGGCACTTGTGTCACTGTGCATCTTCTGTGAACCCATTTGCTTCCACAGTTCTGTCAGGAAGAGCACAGATGTCTACAACTGAGTGAAAAACTTATGAAAAAGAAGTGAAAACTGGTTGTGAGGACAAGTTGGAGAATTCAGACAAATTCAACAGCCTCACTACTCTAGGTGTGATCACCACTACAGCCCCCAACTTTCTCTTCATAGAGACCAATATACAGTATTTCTCATTTTCACCCATTTTAACAAAGACTCAAAAATAACTTTTGCAAATGTAAAAGTTTAATCTACAGTAGGGCAACTTCATAAGGGAGCTGTGGGTGTCCATGACCCTGTTGCCAGCTCACCATTTGTCCTTTAGACCACTGCTCTGACCCAGTCATCTCACCATCACCATTTGGCCCTTGTCAGAGTCATTCAGATCCTTACACTTGCCCATTTTTCCTGCTTCCAACACATCAACTTTGAGGACTGAATGTTCATTTGCTGCCTAATATACAGTACCCCACACAGACCGGTGCCACTGTAACAGTGTTATTCACGTCACCTGCCAGTGGTCATAGTGTTGTGCCTGATCAGTGTAAATCAGTGTCAGCATTTACAGTATATTGAGTTCAAAGATTTTCAGTACTTGTGTCAAAACCTACACATTGACCAAGCACTGTTTCCGTTAAGGGCCAGTCGGCCTTGTTCAAGATGAAACAGAGGACTCAGATTCAGGGTTAGAAACCAGATTTATTCTAGGAGTGCAGTCTTATACTTGTATAGTGCTTTTCTATGCATTGCAGCACACTCAGAGTGCTTTCACACTATTTGGCCATTGACCCATTCGCACTCAAACCAGTGTTATCACAGCATCTTGCTCAAGGACACTTCGACATGTTGACTGGACAAGCCGGGAATTGAATCGCTAATCCTCTAGTTAAGAAACGACCCGTTCTACCTCCTGAGCCACAGCCACCCCCGATAAGTAAATAAAGACCTGGCTTAGCTGGAGGATGAGATGCTGCCCAGACTGGCAAGGCACCAAATCGTGGTGCTGGATGCAGGCTGGCACTGAGAGAAAGTTGTCATCTGAGTGGGAATACAATCAGCACCGGAGAAGGAGAATGGTAACTGGGGTAAGAGACTTGGGTAAGGCTTGCAGGGGGAACTGCAGTCGCAGCTGAAGGGCTGCGTAGACTCACGGCCAGCAGTTAGAGCTGAGGTGGAGTGAGGCAGGCAGCAACAAGGAACAACCAGGTGACCTGCACTGACGCTGGGCTGAGACCACTCATACTGCAGTGAGGAATAAATAGGTGAGCAGAGCTGACAGAGGACTGGAGATAACCCAGGCAGTGATGGGGAACAAACAGGTGAGTTACGCAGACACTGGGTTGGAGACAACTCACTTCTGTGAAAAGGGATAAACAGGTAAGCAGAGCTGACACTGGACTGGGGATTACCCAGGCAACAATGAGGAACAAAACAGGTGAGCTGTGCTGACAGGAGCTGATCAACACTGGCTAGGAGAAGCAAAGAACAAGGGTTAGCAAAGAGTAGTTCGGTAAGCTACGGAAGAGACTCGTCCGTTATGTTTCAGGCAAGGGAAGGACCCAAATATGCAGACGCAAGCCAAGGCAGAGATTGATAGGATTTTAATGTAACAAAACAAGAATGGTGATTATGACCGGAGTAAAGCTGGGTCAAGTGAGGTGACAAAGGACAGGAAGCCTAACCAAAATAAAAGCACAAACAGTAAGCCAGACCACAAACCATAACATTGTCTCCCGGCATGCTTGCTGCTTGACCTCTCTGCCTGATTGAGAGGGAGAGGGAGCACTGGCAGAGGACCTAACAGTCTCAGAAAAATTACTCAAATAAATATATTGCTAATAAATAAATAAAATTGTTTAGCTTGTCAGTATAAATCCATATTTAAAATCAAAGTCATCTTGCAGTGTGAAATGCTAATCAGATTGCAGGGTGTTTCTTTGAGAGGCTTGCTGTTTGTTTCAGTAGAGGGGTCTAATATCTGAAAGCCCTTACAATGTATATACACTGTGTATTTTACTGGATCACAATCAGCCATAAAACAGTTTTTAGTTGCTCATCTCACAGGCACAGGTTTTCAACAATGCACAGTATATCAGTGTATTTAGTTGAACAGAAAGAGATAAAAGCAAAGCACATAAACTAAAAATACTTGATGAAAAAAGCATAACTGGCTTGGGCCTGTTATAGTCATGCAGTTACAGTATGCTCTATGGCTGATCTGTCTATCTCAAGGCCCTTGGGAGGGTGTTGGCACACTGCAGATACCTGTGGTCTCTTTCTGAACCTACTCCCAAATCCTTGGGAGGGTGCTGGCTTTCTCAGGACAGGGTACCACTGTCCTTCCCTTCAATCTATCCTGCGTCCTCTTTGAGACTACCACAGCCCTCTGTGTAAGCCACAGTCAAGACAGAAGATG
>NW_018127972.1:1586669-1598092 GCF_001952655.1 Monopterus albus | reverse complement strand
CTATAAGGGGAGAGAACGAGTCTAGGAAAAAAAGTGTATTTAAAAAAGAATGAAATGATCAGAAAATTGGTTCTTCATGGCTGACTGGCTGTTCAACTGAAGAGAGGTCTCCTGAGACTCATCCAGATGGGGAGAGTGGGAAGCTGCAAGTAATGAGTAATGTTTGAACTGGTGGTGTGGTCGGCAGTGTTTAGTGTGTAGTGTGTGCAAATGACATGATCTCAAACCCATTTTGTACATTTTCTGTAGTGTACTCTGGGTAGTGGCAGAGTCAGAGTATTTTCATAGGGGTGGCTAAACTCATCTACTTCAGATTATTCTATGTGGTATAGCGCTGTACAGATGTTGGCTTATGTTGTTTGCTTATAGTTAAAATGTGTGTAATCTGAAATAAGGCCATGATCATTTGTGGATGTGCAGGCTTTTTTTTATTTCAGCAACATTTTGGCTTAAAAAATAAATTGACAAATTAATGGATTTAAATGTTTCTGTTGTAGCTCCTGCATAATGACAAGATTTTGTTGCTAAACCAATTACTGCTATTCATAATCGCATGACAGCTGTTGCTGATGACTATAGGGTTAACCATACATATCATGACCCCAACCATCCAACACCTTTCAACCACCTGCAGCTTCATCACACTCCTGCCATTTTCCAACAAATATAACTTGCACATATTTGACTGTAATGCATGATGTAATGCAAACATCATGGCGCTGCATATGGCTGCCTTGGTTGTACGGTCTCTCATATGTTTGTTGTTTTTCCACGTTTTCTCGGTCTTCTGCAACCCATCCCAGATTACCTTCACCAGAGAAGAGCTACTAATCATCAGACAACAAACTCTCAAACAGCTTTTCTCAAATTTTTGCTAATGCAAAAAGCTGTGTGGACATTCTGCAGGGAGGGGCAGCAGCTCTCTATGGGACTTGGAGAAAATGCAGACAGGACAAGGACTTTGGACACCGCTCCTGTCTCTTCATCTAGTGAATCTCTGCTCTCTAACCAACAAAATGGATGTACTTCTTCTCGTCAACCAGACTAATTCTGACTTGCTCTGCTGCTCTATGCTTCATGGAGACTCTGCTCAGTGACTCCATCTTGGACAGCGCAATAAAAATGCTGGGGTTCCAGGCATACAGTATCATGTAATGGAGTTATTTGGGAAAATGAGAGGAGGCAGAATCTGCTTCTACATTAGGTGCTTCTACATGAAGGTTGGTGTAAAGATGTCACAGTGTTATAAGGAACTTGTAACACAGATTTAGAGGCTCTCTTTATCAACTGCAAACCATTGTATTCTCCCAGATAATGCCTAACGCTATGTCCCCCGTGCAGTCTTCAATTTGTCTGATCACTGTGGGGTCCATCTCCTCTTAACGTATAGGCAGAAACTTAAAGGTGCCAAGCCTGTGGTCAAAACAGTGAATAGATGGACTGATCAAGCAAAGTCAGAGCTACAGGACACCACTCAGACTGTCAGCACAGGTGGCCCCCAGGGACGTGGGCTCTCCACACTGCTGTTTTCCCTCTACACAAATGACTGCACCTCAGACAACCCCTCTGTTAAACTCCTGAAGTTCACAGATGACACAACAGTCATCAGTCTCAGCCGAGATGGCAACAAGTCAGCCTATAGACGTGAGGTTGAATAGCTGGTCCTGTGGTGTGGATCTGAACAAAACAGGGGAGATGACAGTGGACTTCAGGAAGAGCACCCCCATCCCCTAAGTACTCAGCAACACTGTATCAGCAGTAGAGTCCTTCAAGTTCCTGGGCTCCACTATTTACCAGGACCTGAAGTGGTCATCCAACATCAGCACCATCATCAAGAAGGCACAGCTCAGGAAGTTCAGCCTGCCTCATGAGCTGCTGATACAGTTCTACAGAGGAATCACAAAGTCTTTTGTTTGCACATCCATCACTGCCTTGTTTGGCTCAGCAACCAAATAGGACAAGAACAGACAGCGGACAGTCAGGACTGCAGCAAGAATCATTGGTACCAGCATGCCCTCCATGGAGGACCTGTACACCTCACAGGTCAAAAGGACCCCTCACACACTGAACACAAAACAGTTTGAACTCCTTCCATCTGGATGACACTACAGGTCACTGTATGCCAAAACAACCAGACACAAGAACAGTTTCTTCCCCTGGGCTGTCACTCTGGTGAAAACTTAACCCATGACTGTATAATAGGACAACATCCCTCGGTGCAATATACTTTTGTATATATCTATCTGAAAACTCCATCTAAACTGTGTATATATTAAGTATTTATATTTTTATTTTTCTAATACACATTCCTTTTTCTTGTTTGCATACTCTTTTCCTTTTCCTGTTTTCTCAGTCTTGTTTGAACCTTGCCTTACAGAAGAACATTGTACATACACATTGAGAGCCATTGTACCAAAGTCAAATTCCTTGTGTGTCCAACACACTGGCCAATAAAGCTGATTCTAATTCTGATTCTGAAGTTGCATCAAGGCAGGATGGACAGTGAGATTAGCCATTTTTCATTCATGGAGCAACACAAACAATACACATGTAAACAGCAGTAACCCAACCATCCAAAACTGCTGCTCTGTCATGTATCAAACTATGATTAATTATCAAGTGCCACATTGAGATCATCATAACATCATACAGGACCATTCATCATCCATTAATTGAATATAATCTGCCAAACACTGACAACAACATGAATAACAGTCATAGCCATCATTTCCCACAGGACAGACTCCTGGCTCTCAGATTCTTCCCTTATATGTATGTCCCAACATGAAAATTAGTGCACAGTTTCAGTATTTTAAAACTCCTGTTAAAACAACATACATTGGTGAACACTGAGCTAAAACTATTTAACAGTTCGGTTGATTCATTTCGTCCGTAATGCTGCTTGTTAATTCTGTTTATTGGAGAAAATCCACTGCAGCCCCATTGGCTCATGGTTTGGTCCAGTCCAGTTCAACATCCTACTTGTTTCAGAGAAAGAGTGGCACAACTGAAATCAGACCACATCCAGCTTTGACAATGGCTGCTCACTAGTTCATTGCTCTCCCACGTATAGTCTGACTTCTCAATATATAGTTTACTATAAATATAAATCTATTATATGAAAAGCCAGTGCCTATTGCCTTGCATGATCAGTATGTGATCATGTTCAGACTACCAAGATGAACAATATTTACCCTCTGCTATCCAAATTCTGTGTGTACATGTAACCACTACATAGTGCACTCAATAATTTCATAATGGTATTTTTAAAAAGTAGTGTCCATGGCATGTGCATTACATTCTGCTAACAATTCCACAGTGCAATGTGCAACATTTTAAAGATACAAAAATGACTGATACTCTACAGCTGTTAGTGATAGATGCAAATTGATGATGATTAGTAAGTGTCTGAAATCTCATCGTACTGCTCACTCTTTGAATAAACGAGTGTGTCTATTGAGAGCAGTGAATGAGGGAGTTTTTGGACACAGATGGGTAGCACAAGCTGTGTTAAAAAGTGTCTCCAGTGGAGCTGGTAGGGGGTGAAATGTATATAGTTCAATCACATAACTAGAACAGAAGGATGGATCCATTGATTCATGTTCTGATCCTATAATCTGCATGTAGCGGCAGAGGTTCTGACCATTTTGCAGTTGTGCTACTGTGCAGTTTTAGTGAGCCTGTGCCCATTGCAGCCTGAGTTTCCTGTTATTAGCTGAAAGGAGTTGAAGCCATTGCGACTGATCTGGTCCATCTAGTTCCAGGATACATTCAGAGATGTTCTTCTACATACTGTACCACTACTGTAATATAGTTCTTACCAGGTTACCATCACCTTTCTGTCATCTGTTCTGGCCATCTCCCCCTGTCCATTCAAGCCACTCATGGGATGGTTTCCCCATAGTTCACTGTAAACTGGTGTGCCCCATCTGGTACCAACAATCATTACATATATGACCATATACAGTATCATATCACTTAGATCAGATTTCCTCCACTGTGATGTTTGGTCTGAACTGAACTTCTCGACCATGCCTGTATGCTTTCATCCACTGAGCTTCTGCCATTGATGATCTGATTGGCTAATTAGATATTTATATTAAAGAGCAGCCATAGTGGAAGAAGTACTTAGATCATAGCAATACAATAGTGTAAAAGTACTCGGTTACTTAAGTAAAAGAACAAAAGTATTAGCATCAAAATGTATTTGAAGTACCAAAAGTAAAACAGCTCATTATGCCGAATTGTACATTTCACATTAATGTGTATCAGATTTTTGGATTATAATCATTAATGTTATTGTGTACATCACATTAATGTAAAGGGGAGCTAATGTTAGCTACCCTGGGTACAGTACCTTATATGAGCCTTTGAAATGTAGTGAAGTCCAAATATGAAGTAGCAGAAAGTAAAAATATTCAAGTACAGTAGAAATGCTTAAGTATAGTACTTGAGTAAATATACTTAGTTACCTTAGCCAGTGATAAACAGCCATACATGTACAGTACAGTGTAGATAATTAAATCAATCACTGAGTGTATATTAATATTGTCATACAGTTTATGTGATCAAATATGTAAATAGTAACAGTGCCTAAATGGCAGTCTATGAAAATATTGAGAGTATGGGAATACTTTGTTTCACTTTGTATCATCGTCCAATAAAGAAAGGTCTTGGTTTACCGAGATGTCTTGTTGTGTATTGTGTGTGCTTTTAGGTGTGTGCGGATCACAGACACTGGCTTGGGCTACTTGTCTACCATGTCATCACTAAGGAGCCTGTATCTGCGCTGGTGCTGCCAGGTAACACAACAGACATAATGTACACTTGATTTTCTTGATGAGCATATGTTTATCATTAAGCAACCAAGATTCCAGGCAACTTGGAAATGTGTATGAACATTATTTGTGAAATGACAAGGAAGACATGCACATATCCTACAAGCTGTTTGCTGAGCACCTTTATGCTACTGACAGGATGAGCCTGTCATAATCTCATGACCTTGACTATAGCGTCACCTTAATTACAAACATTAAATTTTTACTATAAGAACAGCAAAACAGTCAGTACTGTATCTTATGTCCATATATTATGGACTACAATAAACACTGCAGCCTCTGGGGGTAAGTATTAGTATTGGTGCTAATTCTGCATTGTTAAAATGCAATTGTACCTGTCAGCTCTCAAAGAACCATGCCGGTGTGTTAGAGTTAATTTTAAGTTTTTTAATATGACTCATGTATTCCAACAATTGTGCTGACTATTATCACATGCATCTTTATTTTTCCATTAGCCAACTCTTGCAACTTGCTTATGTCCTGTAATCCATCTCAGTTAACGTCCATGATTATTGAGAGGTAGTGCAGTTTAAGCATAGAAAAGTCGGAAGAATGTTATTGCACAACATGTCCCACTGACTAAATTTAATGCAGCTGATAACTGTTATCACAACCTGTAAATGTGTTCAGACATCTAAAGATGATAATTGCACAAAAAAAAGAAAAAAGGTTCTGTTACAAAAGTGATCACATTTTGAAAACTATTTCACTCAAACAGTTACAATGATTAAGGTTTCTGGGCTGTAATTCAAATATTTAATTGGAACACTGTATGTGTGTGTGGTTCTGTGTGATTGCAGGTGCAAGATTTTGGACTGCAGCATTTGTTTGGAATGAGGAGTCTTCGCCTACTGTCTCTTGCAGGTATGATTTCTTGCTCTATCTTTCCTCTCACACAGTCCTTAAAATGTGACCTGTCTGTAATCTGTTCACACCGAGACATGTTTCAGATACAATACTATTAAGAACCTTGTTGTTTCAGTATACAATAGATAATGAGTAATACACAATAAATAAAAAAGCAGGAACATATGTATGGCAGAGGAGAATCTTAACTCAACAGTTCACTCAGTAATATGTGCATGTACATTTTCTCAGTGCTTGCAATTCATCTACTGAATTCATCTTAGCCATTCACACTGTTCATATGACAACACCATCATACAGTGAATGTGTTTTCATACAATTCTTGTAACACTGTGACTGGTCTTTAAATTAGCTCTTTTTACAAATCAACCAATTGAACCATGTTAGACTGTATCTAAGTGGATCATATGTATAACACCTTTGGGTGCTGCTCTAGAGCCCTATAGTGCCATCTAGTGCCCACTTTGTTGTTTTAGAACCAGGACCTAGAAGACTTCTGGTCATGATAGAGATGTCTCATCATTTCCAAATCAGACTATGATGGAATTTAGTAAGCTAACCTTTTTATTGTGGCCATTCACTTCCCCATTGTTGTTTACATTTGTCAACATACTCACAGGCCTTATTTTCAGCAGACAGGTCACATCAACATTTTGTGACCTCAGCTGAATTGAAAACTGAACAATAGGAAATGCAAATATTTTATATTTGCTCATAAAAAGTGGATACACTTTGGACTGTCAAAAATATAATTTGCAAATATTTTGAAAATCAAATCATCTTACAAGCAAAAAAAGTTTCATAATTCTAATGTCTAATGTTAGAACAAATGGAAAATCTTCAGTTTTGAACTGTTGGTTTGAAAAAACAAGACATATGAGGATCTCATGTTGGGCTTTTAATAATTGTAATGGGTATTTTTCACAATTCACAGACATTTTATTGACGAGTGATTAATCAATTAATAGAGCAAATCATTGCAAAGTAATTAGAAGACTTACTGATATTGAAAGTTTTAGAAATCCACTGCAGATATGCCTTGAGTCCTTACATCTAGAGCAGCACCGTAGCCCACAGCTGAGTGTTGTCCCCCCTGCTGTGTCCCTCCAGGCTGTCCCCTGCTGACCACCACTGGTTTGTCGGGCCTCATCCAGCTGCAGGAGCTGGAGGAGCTGGAGCTGACCAACTGCCCCGGAGCCACCACCGAGCTCTTCAAATACTATTCCCAGCACCTACCCCACTGCATGGTCATTGAGTAAGACCACTGACCCACCCCGCCGACCAACTGACTGAACGACCGCCATACTTCAACCTTCCTCCTCTTTACTCTTCCTCACTCTTTTCTTAAATACTAGCCAGGAGACTGAGCTGCTCCTACCGTACCACACCATTCCTCATTACCTGCCCCTACCCCTGCCCGTCTTCCTCCACACCCCATTGAGTAGACTGACCCACAGGCGGACAGAGAGGCAGGAACGATGGTGATGGCACATGCCAGACCCACAGGGTGATGGGATGGTTTTTGAGCTTCATTTAAGAAGATGCTGCAGTGAAGAGGCTTGGTGTGATGTCTTGTCTGACAGCAAGTTTCTTTGTCAGAATTGAAACAAGGCTTATGTTTATGGAGGAGAGCTTCTCTAAAGACTGTGGAGACAAATGGGTCCTGAAGAGAGTGATATATGCAGATAAACATGCAGCGTAAAACAGATAGGAAAGGGAAAAAAGACTTTTGTGTTTGAGCAGATATGGTGGAACTCACACATGCGCTCATACACTGTAAACATACTCACACATACACACTGTATATGGTAAGTGAAACAGATGTAAGTCCTCAAGACCATGAGTACTGACGTTTCTATTTCCATCATTCTGTATAATATAACTGCTGTTAATATTTTTCTCAGAAGGAATCAAAGGTTCTGTTTTCTGTTGTTTAGAGAGAGACACTATGCCAGCTGGAGAAACAGGAATCAGAGAGAACTACAGATCCAGCTCAGAAAGTGAATGACAGGGATGGGACATCTCTCTCTCTTTCTCTCCCTTCTCTCTCTCTCTCTCTCTTTCCTTTCTTTCTTCTGTGTGTGTGTGTCATGGACTCACAGGTTCCCATCTTTTTGGGATACCACCATCTTTTTCCATTTTTGTGTCTTATCAAAGATCAAAAAATGAGAAAATTTGAAAAACTGTTTACATTGTTTGTGTGTGTGTGTGTGTGTGTTGGAATTGCACGCTTGATTGTTCATTGTTTTACTTTTCCCACCCTCTCTTTTTCATTTTTTTGTACACATATTTGCTTTAAAAATCTGAAGGAGAAGCTGTTGTAAACTGTGAATGCTGTGCTTTTAAAGAGTGTGTTGCCAAGACAGCGCGACGTAAACGTAAACAAGCACTCAGTCTAATGGAAAGCACGGAGAGTTTCTGCTGAGAATAAAATGCTTTTTTCTCAGTTGCTGAACAGAACCATGAAAACAAGACGAATGAGGGGCTTACACTGACAGTGATGACTAATAATGAACTGCAGTTAACAGGGGGAGTTTTAAAGTAATCCTTGTGTTGGAGAGGTAGTTTTGTCCAAACAGGGCGTACATTAGGTTTTGGACTCAAACCTCTTATTTCTTTCCATGGTTTAAATGCTGATAGAACCACATAATGTTTAGTGTTTTGAATTTGAGCTTGTGTGGTTCTGGAGAAGCATTGTGTGACACCCCGCCACCTCCCTCGCTCCCTGGGTTCAGTGAGGTTACTTCAGAGGTAAAAAGGGAAGCTAGGGGATGTCAGTATTAAATATCTGAGTAGTTCCTACAGTGTCTGCTACAGGCCAGGGTCAGAAATAAACAGCAGCTCAGGGCTCTTGAAGTGTGGCAGTTTATGAGAGCTAATTTACCTTGTGGAAATTTTACAATTTTCCCACTAACCCAGAGTCACAGAAACTTATGATGACTTAACTGCTTATTGCTTCTGCTGCTTCAACCTGTTAACACATTTAGTTTCTTCACTTGTCATATATTTTAAATGTACCAACATTTGTGTTTTTGAAATCTCTTTTCTATTTACAATGTACAACGTTTTGCTCAGTCTGCTTTGGTTTGGTGAGTCTGGAGATAAGCAGTCGGTTCAGGGTTAAACTAATGTACAGGAACACTGCATTGTTCCAAAGAACAGAGAACAGTGTGAAGTATTAAAGATTTTAGTATAAACCTAACCTTAAAAGGTTGTTGGGGCCTAATGCAGCATGTGCCGCTTTAACCTAAATCTAAATGTCATTTTAACTAGATGGAATCTGTTGTGGGCTGTAAACTGTCAGTCTCAATCCAGGATCTTAAAGGATTGTTCTGGTTTATTTCTTATTTTTGCTGCTCTGGCCATTGGTTTTATTCATAATAAACCACAATGTTAAAAGCTGTGATCTGGGAATTCTGCAACATTGCTATAACTAAATACAACAGACATGATCAGAGCTCCGTCAGGCTTTTTTGGAAGAAAATGTGAAGGTGCATCATAGAATTACTGATCAAACCCCAGCTCATACATTATCTTCCTTAAACCTTAGATTCTCATACATATACAAACTGAATTTTACAGTCAGTGTGCCTATGTGCTGCTAAACTGAAAGTTTGTCTGACTCTGGGTAAGAAGGAAGAAAGTAAGAAAGGAAAAAATTTATTTAACAAGAAAGCAGGTTACTAATGTTACCAAGGAAAAGCTAAGAACTTTAGGCTGGAGCTGTTTCCCTCTGCTACCATCTTATATTAAAAGGAAGTGGATGAGCCCAACAGTGAGCCACTGTTCTTTTTGCCTCTTGTGTGTTTGAGATGTGCTGACTGCCAACTGAAGGGACTGGATCAGTGTCAGCCAGCGTTAGATTGTGCCAAATGCCTCCGCAGCAGCACATAAAATGTGGCTGGTTGCCTCGAACTGATCGCTGACTGCACTGAATTGGACTGCGTGCGTACTCTATGGACATGGCAGACTGTGCATGTTTTTAGTTGGTCTGTGTTTCTGTTTCGAGAAGGATCATTTTAGAAGTTGTTCTGCATCCCTTCATTGTACATAAGTATATTTATTTATTTATTTAACTATTTATTTAAATTAATTTGTGTATTATTTATCAAAGAAACATTTTTCAAAGAATTTTGTTTCATGTAACTTGCTTCAGATTTGGGCCTGAATAAGATTATGCTTTAATTGCTTGTCTCTGTTTTTTTATTATTATTTTCTGACATTTCATACCCCTAATTGAATAATGTGAAATAATGTACTTATACATTTAACAGACCCTCTTTTAGACACCAGTGACCACTAACATCATTAACACAGACTTTAATTTTTTAAAATCTTCATAATGCCCAAAAGGGTTAATCCCTATGTGCAAGTGTGTGTCAATTTTGTATCACTGTTTGGTCCAACATTAAAAAGGGACAAACAGTGGTTAGTGTCATGGTAATAAATATGGCATAAAAAATACTGAACATAATATACATACCTGTCATGTGGCCTGGTTTTATGATGAAGATTCTCTGGAAGCTTATTACTACAAGACTATTACACCCAAATATCCAAAAGTACTGTAGGTGGCAAGTGAACTTGAGGTTCTTGAAGATGTTTCACCTCTCATCCAAGAAGCTTCATCAGTTCTGACTGAGTGGTGGGGACCCCCATGTATTCAAATCAAATCAAATGTTATTTGTATAGCACCAAATCACAACAAAACTCATCTCAGGACACTTTACAAAGTAAGGTATAGACCTGACTATTATCACTATTATTACAGAGGGAAAACCCAACAAATC
The DNA here is from genome assembly GCF_001952655.1 of Monopterus albus. NCBI lineage: Eukaryota > Metazoa > Chordata > Actinopteri > Synbranchiformes > Synbranchidae > Monopterus > Monopterus albus. The sequence continues at coordinate 1,587,597 of NW_018127972.1, read as the reverse complement.
CCCCTTGAGCAAGCACTTGGCGACAGTGGGGAGGAAAAACTCCCTTTAATGGAAGAAACCTCTGACAGACCCCGGCTCTTGGTGGGCGGCCTTCTGCCTCGACCGGTTGGGGTGAGTGGATAGAGGAGGGAGAGGAGAAGAAAAGCAACAAAACAACAAACAATCAAACACTGGTCAGGTCGATGTGGCTGGTGACTGCTCATCAGAGACGTAGAGCTCCAGAGCCAGGGCTACCTGAAGAAAGGTACAGGGAGAGAGAGAGGACGCATTACGGGGTCTAACTATAAGCTTTATCAAAAAGGAAAGTCTTAAGTCTAATCTTAAAGGTAGAGAGGGTGTCCGCCTCTCGAACTGAGACTGGGAGTTGGTTCCATAGGAGAGGAGCTTGATAGCTAAAGGCTCTGCCTCCCATTCTACTTCTGTAAACTCTAGGAACCACAAGTAAACCTGCACTCTGAGAGCAAAGTGCTCTGTTAGGATGATAAGTCTCTACAAGGTCTTTAAAATACAATGGAGCCTTGTCATTAAGGGATTTGTATGTTAGGAGAAGGATTTTAAATTATATTCTGGATTTTACAGGGAGGAAGCAGAGAAAAGCTAATATAAGAGAGATACGTATGATCTCTCTTGCTAGCTCCTGTCAGTACTCTGGCTGCAGCATTTTGGATTAACTGGAGGTTTTTTAGGGAATTATTGGGACATCCTGATAGTAAAGAGTTACAGTAGTCCAGCCTGGAAGTAACAAATGCATGGACCAGTTTTTCAGCATCACTTTGAGACAGGATGCTCCTAATTTTTGCAATATTGCGCAGGTGAAAGAAGGCAGATCTAGAGACTTGGCTTATATGTGATTTAAAGGACATATTCTGATCAAAGATGACTCCAAGGTTCCTCACAGTAGTACTGGAGGCAAGAGCTATGTCATCTA
>NW_018127972.1:1578113-1585908 GCF_001952655.1 Monopterus albus | reverse complement strand
GCGAGAGCTGTGGGAGTGGTCCAACCAGTTTTTTTCTCTAATAGTTGTGATTTTATTTGTAAAGAAGCTCATGAAGTCATTGCTGCTGAGATCTAAGGGAATGTTAAGCTCAACAGCACTGTGGCTCTTTGTCAGCCTGGCTACAGTGCTGAAAAGAAACCTGGGGTTGTTCTTATTTTCCTCAATCAGTGATGAATAAAATGTGGTTCTGGCACTATGAAGGGCTTTCTTATATGTTATTAAACTATCTTTCCAGGCTATAGAAAACTCTTCTGACTTAGTGGAGCGCCACCTCCTTTCCATTTTTCGTGATGCCTGCTTTAGGGAGCGGAGCTGCGAGCTGTACCATGGGGCTAGCCTCCTCTGTTTCACTACCTTCTTTTTCAGAGGGGCAATGGTATCAAGTGTATTACGCAGGAAGGCTGCAGTACTATCAACAAGATTATCGATTTGTGTGGGAGTAAGGTTAAGGTGGCCTCCTTCCACTGTGTTGGCAAACGGCACTGAAGTAGATAAAGATGGAATTATTTCCTTAAACTTGGTAACAGCATTGCCAGATAGACATCTGCTGTAGTGGAATTGTTTCCCACATAGAGTATAATCCATTAATGGAAATTCAAAAGTTATTAGAAAATGGTCAGACAGAAGAGGGTTATGGGGAAAAACTATTAAGTGTTCAGTTTTGATGCCATATGTCAGAACAAGATCAAGAGTGTGATTAAAACAGTGAGTGGGTTTATTTAGTTTGAGAGAAGCCAACTGAGTCTAATAATGAACAGAATGCATTGTTGAGGCTGTCATTGTCGGCATCTACATGAATATTAAAGTCGCCTACTATGATTATTTTATCTGTACTAAGTACTAAATCAGACAGAAAGTCTGAGAATTCACTTAAAAACTCTGAATAAGGAGCAGGTGGACGGTATACAATCACAAACAGAACAGGCTTTTGAGTTTTCCAGTTTGGGTGTGAGAGACTCAGGGTGAGACTTTCAAATGAGTTTATAGCTATGTTTAGGTCTAGGGTTGATTAATAGGCTTGAGTCACAGATCGCTGCCACACCTCTACCTCGGCCTGTGTTTCGAGGGATGTGACAGTTACTGTGACCAGGTGGGGTGCATTCATTTAGGCTGACATATTCTTCCTGCTGTAACCATGTTTCAGTAAGACACAATAAGTCAATGTGATGTTCACTTATCAAATCATTCACTAACAGAGATTTAGATGAGAGAGATCTGATATTTAATAGTCCACATTTGATTGTCCTATTACTTTCTACTATAAGAGGAGTCATCTTAATTTTAATTAGGTTCTTATGAATAACTCCTCTGGAGTTGATTCTTGATTTATATAATTTAGGTGGGCGGGGGACAGACACGGTCTCTATGGGGTACTGGGAGCGTTGGGTGGGTAGCAGCTGCAAAGAGACAGCAGAGAGGCATGTAAGACTGCGACCCTGCGTCCTGGACTCCACTCTGGGTTGTCATAATTTAGGTTGTAAAATAAATTTCGTCCAGATTTCTAGATAAGAGAGCCGCACTGCCCAAAGTGGGATTGATGCCATCTCTGCTAATCAGACCAGATTTTCCCCAAAATGTTTTCCAGTTATCTATGAAGCCCACGTTATTTTCCAGGCACCACCTAGACAACCAGCAGTTGAATGACAACATGCGGCTATACATATCATCACTGGTCAGATTGGGCAGGGGCCCAGAGAAAACTACGAAGTCCGACTACAGACCAGGTTTTCCCCTAAATGTTTTCCATTTGTCTATGAAGCCCACATTGTTTTCTGGGCACCACCTAGACAGCCAGCGGTTGAATGAGGACATGCCTCTAAGGATGTAATCATTGGTCAGGGGCCCGGAGAAAACTACGGAGTCTGACATTGTTTTGGCGAAGTTACACACCTACTCAACATTAATTTTAGTGACCTCTAACTGGCGACGTCGGGAGTCATTAGCGCCAATGTGAACCTTACTGTACTTACGTTTATCCTTAGTTAAAAAGTTAAAATAGGATTCAATGGCGCCTGCTCTGGTCCCAGGAATACATTAGACTATGGCCGCCAGTATCTCTAGCTTCATGTTTCTGACTATGGAGTCGCCAATTACCAGAGTTGTCTCAGCGGGCGTGTTGCTGAGTGGGGAAAATCGATTTGAAACTTAAACAGGCAGGTGATGCTCCATGGGCATATGTTTGGAGCTACGACTCTTGTGAACTGTCACACAGCCACCTGGATGAGATCCCGGCTGCTCGGGAAGCTCTTGGGGTGGTTAGCTTGGGCTGAGCTATGTCTAGGAGGCTCTGCACCGGCTACATGGGCATAGCTAGCTGGGTGGAGCTGCGCTTCCAAATCTGTGAGCCTCGCCACCAATGCTGCTAGCATCTGACATTTATTACAAGTACCATTATCACTAAAGGAGGGAGAGGAATAACTGAACATGCGACACCTCCGAGCAAGAGAAAGGAGGAGAGTAAGAGGGGGAAGCCATTGCTCTCAATTAAGCTACTAGCTTAGCTAGCTTCTAAGCTAACCGACCTAAAGTAGTGTTAGATTTTACCCAAATTCTTTTATTGAAAGTGCGAGAAGTGAAGACAGGAGAGGACTGTTTAAAATCAACAGGAAGTTTACTCAAAGTCTGGGCACAGGTGAAGTCTTACAGCACTGGGATTGGAGAAACAGAGCTCCCTCAGGAAATCCATTCTCTGAACCATGAGTTACGTGCTCTCAATTCATTTATCTACTTGGGCTAGGCCCGCCCTGGACAGAGGTACAACATTCCAAACCTGTATGTGTGTGTGTGTTTCTCCGGTGGCTGCTTGATCAATGGACACTGAACAATGGGTGGTCTGGGCTGCAGGCCCCCTGTCTCTGCAGGACACCCCTGACAAACCAGAACTTGGAATGCTAAGTGGGTCTAGGTGAAGGTGAAAAACAGGCCAACAGGTCTTTGTTAAAATGTAAAATAGGCTGTCTGGTTAACTGAAGGTACAGACACTATGTCTACACAGAAGTTAAAGCAGGCAGTTTCTACGTCAGTATCACTTGACTATCATCCTTACAATTGTAAGATATATAAGCAAGGAAAATAAATGTATTAAAAGTAACCAAAGCTCAGTAGTTCTGGACAATCATCAATACAGCTGTAATATATATAAGCAAGGAAAATAAAGGTATGAAAAGTAACTAAAAGAAAATGAAGAACTGAAAAGTAACTAAAGGAAACTAGAGATATGAAAAGTAACTAAAGGGAACTAAAGGTATGAAAAGTAACTAAAGCTTATAAAGTAACTAGAGCCTATAAGAATTAAAATCTTATAGTAGCAAGTTAAATTTGGTAATTAGCAAGAACTTCTGCAACACAAGTGCTTAAGTGGTGCAAGTGTATGTTGTCACTGAAAAATTCAGATGAACCTGGAAAATGGTGAGTTTAATTCCTAGACAATCTGGAAGCAAGCACAACACGGTGCAGGCACAGAAAACAGGAAGTGAGTACGGTTACCGCAGAAGCAGGAAACAGAAATCCATTTCACAGAGCGTTCACTTTGGTTATTGAACTTATTTGGAAGAGGACGCACCACCAGTCAGTCAGAAATGAAGAAGCTTCTTGGGTGAGAGGTGAAATGTCCCTCAGATACTTCAGACAAGTCCAGTTGCCATCTAAAGCACTTTTAGCGATACCATAACCTGGATGAATGAGAATCTCCAGACCTGTTAAACTGAAGTCAAATTTAAACAAGTTTTGAACACAATCCAGAAAGATAGCTTTAGCACTAGCTCTGTGTTCACTAGAGCTGGTTTGGGAGACCTTATGACTTGGAACTTGGAATTTTATGGTGGCATGATGCATACAAGGCAACCTAAGTTTGGCATGTGTGCTGATATGCCAACCCTGTTTCCTCAAATTAAGTATGAATACAACCAAACTGCAACAGCAAATACATTTTGAAAGAGACATTAATAATAGCTAGATTATGTTCAGAGGCAACATACTGTATGTGGTGTATCATTTAAAACCTTCACTTATTAACAGCAGTAGAGTCAGCAGTACTGTAGGTGGATGGGGTCGATGACGGGCGTACAAGGCGCGCACCTATCACACCAGAGACCTGAGTTCATCTTCAGTCCCATATGTGGTTTAGGAAAGCAAAGCTCTTTAGTTAAATTTAGAGAAAGACTGTGGTTTTGGTTAAATGAAGAAAAAAAATTGTGTGTCTAGTCGCAGTTTTTTTGTGTTAAGCCAGATCACCATTGTTCTCTAACCTGTACTGTGAGAGTCAAAAAGAACCATAAAACAACTCATTAATGCTGTAGTTGATACTGCAATATCAGATATTCAGGTGTAAAACAAATTTGTGTACAGTTTACAATACATTCAGTATCAACATATTTGCCAAACACATAAACTAATATATCCTTATTATCTTAACAGAAGATATAATTGTTTCCTTCAAAATGTATTTGCCAAATGTAATTTGTAGGAGACAGGATTAGATATGAATATAAATATTTTCATTATTATTTCCCCATTATTAGTATTAGACTTTAATTATATGAAACCTGTTGCTATTATTGTAACTATCCACTCACATTTACCTGATAGGTGCTTGGTACTGTGCCCTTCAAACCTCCAACACTAGCTCATGGACTTATCACTAATTGGTTGTAACTGATAAAATACTACAAATGTTTTTGCTTGGAAGAACTACAGTAATAACTAAAATGTACAGCTATAATAAAAAAGTTTTTTTTTTAATATCTGAATGAAATGGGTTTCATGTAACTACAGTTGTTCACTTTATATCCTTTGACAGTGTCATCTTAACATGCACACATTTTTCATGCCCAAAAATCTAGTAATTTTAACTTCCAATGTTGCAGAGTTGTCACAAATGAAATGGAACATTGATTGATTCCAGCTCTACTTTATCTCCAATTTCAAAATGTGTTCTGCCCAAACAGCTTTGTTTCTGAACTCTCAAACTCTGACTTACAACAACTGATTATTGATAGAGATGGGACAATATATTGAAATGCAGTATATCGTGATGTCACAATATGTATCCTTTTGTCTAGCGATATATATTGTGTGGTCTCCATACACAGGCAACTTTATATTTTTTGTGAATACGTTAGCCTATATATGATAGCCAGATATCAGAATATCTGGTTGTTCTTTACATAATCAAACCAGTGCTAGAAAATGGGAAAAACAGGAATAAAATACAAGTATCCCACAGTTAGTCATACATTAAATTTTTAATTGTATTGTGATTGAACTGAATCGTACACACCATACCATGAATCAAATCATATCAAGAAAAAGTCATATCGTCCCATCCCTAATTACTGATCAACATAAATGTGTTTTGTGCCCTTTTTTTAGTGAGCTTCCAAAGGATTAAAAAGAAGTTTACATATCATGAACTCTGACATACATAGTCATACATTTCTCAGCTACAAACTAACACTAAACCTAAAAGGTACATTTTCTAAGGTGAATAACTCCTGTCACTTCTATTACTGTCTACAGTTTACATCTGTCACCAGTTTGTTACAACCCTTGTACAGCACAACTTTAAGTAAGCAGTAAATAAATACTGACAGTTTACTGATAATGTTGAAATTGGCAGAATTTGTGTGCTCTTTCACCTTTAGTGTGTTTAGCCCACTGGTGCCTGTACTGATCTATACTTTGACCAAAGCCCATTGGCTATTGTGCTTTGCTACCTGCAGATGTTCTAAACCATTTTGGAAAAGCATTGACTCATGCCAACACCACATCAACATGTCTGTTGACAAGAAGTGCCAGAACCAGAAGTGGTCACCAAGTGGGTTAGAATTGTGGGAGGAACAAAAATGAACCGACTGTGTATAAAGCCATGCTGTTCACATATGTCAGTGATTTCTATGGCAAGGTGGAATGCTGCAAAGAAGGACGGATGTGGTCAAATGTGTATTAATAGTTTTCCTGAAGTTCTTAAGCAAATAAAATACAAAGTTGTAAAGCATGGGGACTAAAGCAGAGTAAATAAGAAACAACACATTACAGATGATGTGTTATTTGACAAAATATTCTGCTGTGGCTCAGGAAGTAGAGCAGGTTGTTTCCCAACTAGAGGGTTGGCGGTTTGATTCCCAACTTCTCCTGTCCACAAATGTTCTAGAGAAAGAACCCCTAGTTATGTCACCAGTGTGTGAATGTGTGAGTGTCTGTGTGTGCAATTGGGTGTAGGGCACATTGAGTGCACATCATTGTGTAGGATAGTGCTATACAAGACCATTTGCTATTTAACTCAACCTCCACATACTCAAAACTGCAAGGTTTTCTGAAGCTCTCAAACACATCACCTTGCTTAGTTGTTATGACATGAGGACGACATCAAGACCTTCCTACATGGGAGACATCTTATCAGTGAGGCAGCAGGTCCAGGGGTACTCCAGGCCAACAGGTACAAGGAATCCATAATAACTGACTCAAGATAAGAACAGTTTAATAGCAGGAACCACCAGAACCATCACAAGTGAAGGAACATGAACTCTGGTCTCCTGCATGAAAGGATATGCAACACATCCTCCCACCACCTCAACCTCCACACCCTTCCTTTCTGCTTTGCTACATAAAGGACAGACTACTTGTAAATTGACTAAATAGAAATGTCTTCTATTTTCTAAACTACTTTCTGCACTTGACTGGATGTAAAATCAGGAGTTGTAGAATCGTCCAACATGAATGTAATTCAGAGCCGGACTGTGGCATCACTTGTGATAGCTGTGAGGATCACTACATCAGTGAAACACCGATGACCCTGTCTCCTACCCACTGGATCACAACCATTCACAGCATCCAAAGGTCTTCATGCAGGTTTCAGTTTGGAGAAAGAAATGTCCTTTCACTGGCAGGGATCTGCCCTCGCCAAGTACAAATGGAAGTACAAGGATAGAGAATGCTCGTGAACTTGATGGTTTTGAGGTCCACACTGTTCTGAGGCACTGGCAGACCCCTAAAAACCTCCAAACAGTACCAGCTGAATGGTTAAGATGGGTGGCACAGTGGCGTGGCAGTTAGTGCTGTCGCCTCACAGCAAGAAGATTCCAGGTTTGAGCCTGGGGTCTTTCTGTGCAGAGTTTGCATGTTTTCCCTGTGTCTCCATAGGTTCTATCTGGATAATCCAGCTTGCTTCCAAAGTCCTAAGACATGCAGTTTAGGTTGATTGATTCAAGATTTTTATTTCCCATTTATGCATAAAACAGACAGTCTAGGCATATAGGAATTCTTGTGCAGCTCTCCTTGTCAGGTTTGTTCGGCCGCTCTGCCTCCCTCACCTTTCCTACTGTCTCTTGCCCCATTACTCTTATCACGTTCACCTGTTCCTCACTCCCTTATCACCAGCTGCACTTGATTAGGTCACTCCCTATATTACCCGGTTTCACTCCTCAGTCACTTGCCAGTTCTTTCTAGTCACTAGGCCAACCTTACTCCATATGTTGTCGTTGTTTTTGTATGTATTTATCCCCTTGCCAGCTACTGTTTTGTGTTTCCCCGAAGGACTGTTCCTCCAGACCGTGGCTCCACTCTCTCCTCCCAGGCAGGTCAATGCACAGTCGCCTATCTTTTTCCACTATTGCCTTCATCTCTCTGTCCCTACCTTCAGTAACTACCATCTCCGTCGACCAGCCCAGGAGTGACCCTACCTATGCAGCTCGGCCCAGCTCTCCATCTCCTCACCTCCTGCAGTTGGTCAAACACCCGGTTATTACTCATCTACAGGACTACGTATCATTTCCCT
>NW_018127972.1:1563485-1576655 GCF_001952655.1 Monopterus albus | reverse complement strand
CATAATTTTTTTTTTTAATTCTGACTTTATTCTCAGAATTCTGACTTTATTCTCAGAATTCTGACTTTAGAATTCTGAGAATAAAGTCAGAATTCTGAGTTTAAAGTCAGAATTCTGAGATTAAAGTCAGAATGTAAAAAAAAATGTGCCTGGCTCTGTTTGCATCTTGATCCAAAAGTCTCCACAGGTCAACACCTTAAAAATATTGAAGATCATAATCACCAGAAATATCACTAGTCATGCCTTATTCAGAATCAAATAAAAATGAAATGCCTGTGGAAGCTGCTGCTGGAGGATGAGCCTGAGGTTGTGCTTGTGAAGTGGATGGCTGCTGGGCATCGTTTGTTGATTATTTATGTACATTATCAGATGCTCTGACACCGCCTGCCACTCTCAGACTAGTGAATCGAAAGGTCTTGAAGCGTGGATCCAAGAGTATAGTGACTGCCAGTGAACTCTTTCCTTTTCTTGAATTCTGATCAAGTTATGTGCCAGGTGATGTGCCATGGGCGTGGTGAGTTGTGGATATAGTTCTGTTGTATGTCGCAACACATGGTAGAGGGGCATGACCTTTGATGCTGACACTCTTCTCCTCCGACAACTCCACAGTTGCCACCTGGAATGCAGCCAGCAGTTGAAATGACAGGAAAATACATATTGTCTGAATGCATAAACTGTGTGGCGAACTCGATTTCAATGTGTAGTCTAGTATGATGCTCTGAGTAAACCCTTCTGCAATGACTATGCAATAAACCAACTGCAACTTGGATTCTACGATCATTTTGTCTCTGGTTTTTGTTCCATACCTTGATGCATTCTCCTGTGTTTTCATATTTTTGGCTGGTCAGAGGAGTCAGGTCTGTGTCGAGTGAAGCTCGAGCTGCTGCCACTGCATCTCTTTCCTGAGAGGCATTGAAACATTTCCAGGGTGCTGTTCTGTGTGTCCACCTCCAGTTTGAGCTTCTTCACGTTGTGGCCCAGTTGCTGCTGCATTTGGCTCAGCTTCTCTTTTGCAGTTGTGCCTTTTCTGAAATAAGTCACTATCCTCCTGCTCATGGCTCTAATTTCATCAAGGCCAGGAGTGGCTTCAATGGAGTTCTTAACAAGATTCAGGCAGCGTGCAATGCCCCAAATTCAAGGTGTTGGCTGTAGCCATCATATTGCTAGCTGAATCAGTCAATGCATTGAACTGTTTGAGGCCCCACTCTGCCATCAGTGACTTAATTTCGGTTGCAATGTGGGCTGCTGTGTGGGTTCTAGGAAGATTCCTGGTCCCCAGAAGAAGCGTGGACAGCTGGTCATTCCTATTGATATAGTGGCAGGTGACAGCCAGATACGAGTCCATGTTGATTGAGGTCCACATATCTGATGTTAGGCTCAGTCTCAACACCCTGGATCTCAGCTGTGGCTTTCTCCCTCACCTCATCATACTTGGCTACCACCATGTTCTTCAGAGCCTTCCTTGTTGGTAGAGTGCATGTGGGGTCCAGCTTTGCCACAAGCTCTTTAAAACAAACATCCTCCACAACAACAACACATCAACACATCCTTGATGAAGTTCACCAGTCATCAAGGTTTCATTTTCTATTGCCTGGAATGCCTGTATACAACACAATGCATTAGGTTACATAAAAATACAAAGTGTTATTGAAAGATATCTCAGGGCAATAGAAAACAATCTTACAGGCATAAGTAATCTTTTGTAACTGTCATGTATAGGCCTACCTGGGTTCATGGCAATAGCTGGCTGCTCTGGCGCCAGATCCATCTCTCTTCCATGCTTGGCTCTTAAATGCCTCAGCATGGAAGAGGTGATGTATGACAGCTTTGTATCACACAGCATACACTGGACTTGTGAAACAACCAGTTACTGAAGTCAATAAGTTGCATTCATATGCAATTTTCCATTCCACTGAAATCGAGCACTGGTTACTACAGACATGTACCTCAAGAACAACAATTGTGTAATTATGTGTTCTATGGCAAGATCATTGTACTTGAGGGCTTGCCCTTAAGGGTTTTTTTCAGTGTAAATACAGGTGAAATTAAAACACTCATACTTGTCTTATTATCCAGCAGCAATTGGAAATCATCCCATGCACGGGACCTTTTCCTGGTTGTCTCCCACTGCGGCTCCATCTACCTATATAGCTATAGTTAGAGAGAATAAACTATCTAGCATTATCCAACTATGTAACCATTTTATCCATTTCTCTATGTAACTTACTCTCTCCAGCGATTCTTCACTAAATACATAGTCTGCTACAACACTACTAACTCTCAAAGCAACAAACCAACCTACTCTGCAAAGACAGATTCAAATGAACGCCACTAAACAGGGATATCCCATCTCTGAACACGCTTGATTCCGCAAAGTGATTCACATGACAAACCAATCTGCTGATTCGCATGACATCCGATGCACCCAACTGCTTCGGACGTCACTCAAGTGATTCAAATGTCACTAGTCACGCGACCAAAACATGCCTCAGCACAGTGGTTCGATACAATTGCTTCCTGAGCTACCACGCATGTGTCGGAGCCTCGGGTGTCACAACACTACCCATGAGTATTAAAGAGTGAACTCTATTCTAAAAACAGAAATTCTCATGCATACCTCCTGGGAATAAGCTCTAAAAGTCAGATATCCAAAAAATACTTTTCCTCAAGTGATTAGTGTTATGAAATTCATTGGTCTTATTAAAGTTGCTCAAAATACTGCAAGTGTTGGACTCCCCCCCTTGTCTGCACTTTGTCAGTGGTTGAAGTTATGTCAGAACTTTCTGCTGCATCTGTTTTAAAAGATTAAAAGTTATAATTGCTCAAATTTGGCAATTTGATTCAAGGGCACTCCAACATTAAAACAATCAAAGTGATGATATCACCAGGGTTTAATATAAAATTTAACAAAGCCTACATTACAAACTGGAGATGTGAAGTTTGAATAAAGTGGGCATTTAGGGGACAGGGAATATTAAATTTTGTCTCATTTGTTAAGGAGGTACAACATTAAAAAATATATAAATTTTGGTGAATGCTCTGATCAAATTTATACATTTGGAGCCCTTGGACAAAAAAAATATGCTGTTGTGTCCTTTGTGACCCCACACATACTCTACTCCGTGTCTGCACACTGTAGCCTCTGAAGCTAGGTTCATGTTACCTGCTGAATTAACTGGCACTCATTTTTCACCCTTTAAACTGACTCAGATCTGATCTTTTCACAGAAGTGTGAATAAACCAAATCCAATTTCTTTCCAATCAGATCTGGACCACTTGCATGTATGGTCCCAGATCTTAACATCTCACTCCTCTGTGCATATGCATAAAGGCTGTTGTCATTATGTATCAACACTTCACAGACTGGTAAGAGTAAACAGGTTTTTGTGTTAGTGCTAATTTTAATTAAACAACCATTTCCATGGTGAGCACAACATCCTATGACTTAAGACAATAAAAGTCTTGAAACAGGAGGAGTTTGACATGACAGATCTAGGCTATGAGATTGGCCCAAAAATGTAAACAGGCTGAGGACTAACTAAAGTAAAATCTAATAAAAGGATGCTGGACAAGGCAACTAAGGAAATAAAACAAGGAGCTCTACCTGACAGTGAGTTACAAAGAATAGAGTAACTAAACTAAACAGTTCACCTCAGGGAAGAGAACTCACAAGTAAACAACTCAAAACAAACCCGAAACATCAACTGAGAACTTAAGGCAACAGGAAAGTCCAAACTCCAATGGAAAATAATCCACAAATTGCAGGAACAAGAAACAAAGCAGAACACATCTTACAGTGAGTACAGGAGCAACACAAACAGACAAGATATGAGAAGCTTAATAAACCAACATCTGGCTGAGGGAAATTAGCAGAATATAAAGGATAGGGACTGGGAGACAATGAGCAACAGGTGAAAACAATGAGTGACAATCAGGAACTGGAGTAAAGCTGGGGCAGGTGAGATGACATAGACAGGAAACCAAACCAAAATAAAAGCACGAGAACAGGAAGCAAGTCCAAACCATAACATATAGTACCCATCTACAACTATGGGACACTACATTATGTACTTGTTATGGTTTGCGTCCATGCTTCCTATTTTTCTGTTGTTTTTCCCTGTTTCCCTGACTCTCCTTCGCCTTCTGTCAGCACATTACCTACCTGCTTCATCCCCAGCTCCATGCTGCCTGCCTGCCTTTGTCCAGTACCTGCTCTGCCTGTGTCCCCTCTCTCCTCCACGTAGTAACCTGTTGTTTGTGTATTGAATAAACTCCTTTTGAGTTCAACTCCTGGCGTGTCTGCATACTGGGTCCAACCGTACCTGTCCTGACAGTACTATAACAATGCAGGAGCATCAATTGTGAAATTGTTGAATTTTGGGGTGAAAATGAACTAACAAATTAATGATTAATGAAACGGCCCAAACCCACATAACAGAAGTTGTACAAAAAACAACTTTAGTATAAAGTACAACTTTATTGTGAAAACCAGATGACTCACAGAAAAGCAGGGTGGTTGTGTGGCCCCTAACAGTTTGGGGCCTATAGGGTAGTGAGGGCAAAGCAGAGACAAAAGCCATCATCAGTAAGTTTATTACAATGATTTCACACTGCACTGAGAAAGTGGCAGGTATTTATTTGTAAATCAGCAGTGTTAATATGTGTGTCATTAAAACTATAAAAGAACAAAAACAATAATCATATGAGAAGTGTTAGTACATGCTAAAAACAAAGAGCAGGATACAGAGATGTGGAAGGTACATCGACATGCTGTGGGTGATCAGAATCAAAGTAAAATGTGACTGTGATGGGTTTGGTGTGACATGTGACTACAGAAGAACACTGACACAATGGACACCAGGTAACCATTACTTTGAAAAAGAAAAAGATTTGCCTTCCAATTTTCGGTTACATAGTAAAAATGTGGCAACAATGCTAAGCCTGATTATGCTCAGGTGTCACCACATTTCCACTATCACTCCACACTGTGAAATGCACTCATTGCGCTTGTTAGACATCAAAGATACATATGAGTTTTGGTAAATAATACTGAATATAAACATAACCTGATTTTTCACAAGAAAACCCCACGGGGCACATTAAAGTAACAGAAATGACTTTACTCATATTCAGCTTCTCTAAAAATATATACTCATCTTCATTTATCCATGGATAGATAGCTTAGCACACCCTGCCATCTCAACATTAACAATCATTTGAACATTTTACAAGTCATCATGTAATATTCAAATCCTCCAGTAGTGAGCCTACCACGTGAATAGCTGATAGGCCCTTTTCATAAAGGATGTTTTGACAGGTCACACTAGAAAAAGCATGGGTTTAAATTTAAGATAAATGACTGATAGCTGAGCTGAATTTGGCTGCTTCAGTTTACTGTCACATTCCAGTGACGTACTGAAACACATGAACAGATTAGTCATTGCCAATGTTATCAGTAGCACCTGTGCTATTCCTACTCTAAGACATCGACAGTTTAATTAATCAGGTTGTCACAATGATTTAACATACATAAAGACAATTCTTATAAAATTGCTAACATAATGCACACATATGTAAGTTCAGTGAGTCATTACCATAAGCTACAGAAAAAATATAGCCTTAACAACTTCTGTAAAGAATGATCTAGATTAAGGGTGTCCAACCATTTTGCAAACCATTTTATGAGGAAGGTGGTGGTTGGGGTGGAGGATTTGTTATGACTGCAGTAAAGGTTTGGCTTTTAGGAAACATTATAGGGCACTTTCCTTATGCCTTTTTCTCTGCTACTTCCTCTGAACAAAGTGTCAGGTGTAAATCTCAGGTCTTAAACTGTGGTGTTGTATCTAATGATGATAGCTAGTTGGTTGTAACAGTAATAGGAACTCACCACCAGAATTCTGCACATGCACATGTGTAGCTACGACCTGGCCCTTACCTGCACCTTCAAGACCTGACCTAACTGAACCTAACTGTGCTACCATATTTAAACTCCACACCAAACCTAAGACATAGAGCTCTATGTGCTACACTACCAGTCAAAAGTTTGGACACATGTCCCCATTTAGTTAGCTGGGTGTGAGTCAACCTTGCACCTCTATATGCTGTTAATAAGTTGTGTCCCAAAACTATTCTTGAACAGCTTTCCTAAAGCTGAACTATCTTTTGGAGTATCTGATAACAAATGCAGAAACTGAAAAAGAGAGATGCATCATCATGTAAATTGTCTCTCAAGCGCAATAAATGAAATATATGAGCCTCCATAAACTTATGATGGCAGGCAGAGAACATGTGGCCATTACATACAGTACAGCGCAAGGCCAATCATGACAGAGAAAACTGAGCTCACTTAACATTATGGAGTAGAAAACTGTCAATGCTGGACAAAAAAAAAAGACAATCCAGTTAGCCTTTTCCTCCACATTACACTGGTCATTTGTTTTTTAAAGAGAAATACTCTGGGCTGGAAATCCTGCCTGAGCTGCCCTCTAGCTGTTGCAGCAGCATGATGTGCCGACACCCTGTGCACTACATCACTTTGTACCGCACCTGGCCATACTCAGCTCTGATGTGGTCAGAAATGAACCCCTGAACCTATGATGGTCAATGCAACAGTGCTTCTCTCTACAAGGTGGAGTGTTGAGTTGCCCATTAATCACTAGTAAAAGCCAAGAGAAGAGTGTGTGATCACTGATCAGCTCTACAGAAACACTGAATACGTAATCACGCTCTGAGAAGATGCTTTGCCCTACTAAGATCGTATGGAGTAACCGGTTGTTCTTCTGAAAAGATCCAACCATCAGAACTAGAATCATATCAGATGATGGCACTAAGGCACATTTGTCAAATGCCTTCAAGAGCAACCTGACAGCAGCTAAAGTGTGGTTTCTGCTAATCTCAGTGCATCACTATCACTGTGGTGACAACCCCTAGCAACTGTGGTCAGAGAAGATAACCAGAGAGGGCAGTGAAACTTTCTTTAAAGGGTAAGTACATCCTCATTTTCTGCCAGAACTCTCACTTTCAGCATTAAAAAAGTGCACAACAGCAGTATAGGTTAGATGGGCAGACAAATGTCACTGTTTTAGACTTGGCCTCAGGCTCCATAGTATCTGATGATATGATGGTAAAGACACTCTGCAGGAGGTGTGGATGGCGACCAGCATATCTGCAGTGTTGGTAGTGAAAGCTAATGAGCCATTCTATCGCTGCAAAGGCACAGAGGCTAGCAGTGCTTTTTCAGGCAAAGTATGAATACTAGTAAAACATAGTAAAACATACAAAGAAATCTCCATAATGTTTTTGTTTGCATAATGCCTCTAACAATTATTCACAGTTTCTAGTTTCTAATTTCTAAAGAGCAGAATGCAAAAATGCCCCATGGTGAACAAGATTCTTCCTCCCATGGACATCTTCAGTCTGGTTGTCTGCCTACATGATTGGTTAAAGCAGTGCCTTGCCAGATGGCATCATGTTGCATTGCAGAAAAAGTTCAATCAGATCCAACACTGTTTTCTGCATGACACAGCATTGTACACCCCCCCCCCCTTCCGTGCTCAACACGCTTTGCCCCCCCCCCCCCCCCCGATGCATGAAAGCACTTTACCCATTCAATCAAATGAAAAGAGCTGCAGCTTTTTCACCCAGAGCAAATGGTAATATGAATGTGACCTAATGCAGCTGATGCTATCCCTCATCAGCATGTACCTGTAACCAGCCAGGCTAAATTAGCTTTAGCCTAAAACCAGAACTCCCCCAACCACAGATGGGAGCTACAGTTCTGAGAAGGTAACAGGATAAAAGCCACTAAAAACTGAAAAATAATTAATGAAATACCACAAATTACAACAACAACAAAACTGTAGGTTATAATTTACACATCAACTATCCTATTCCAAACCTGATCAAGCTCAGTGAAATTTGAAAATAAGACTGGATCATGGTCTTGCAAATTCAGTGACCACACCTTCAGAAATTTGCTTTTATACTGAGCATATAACTTGTGCTACTGATGACTGCACACATGCTGCAAATTTTATCCACTGGGTGGAGTACTGAGCAAGATTGAGGTAAATACTAGTGAATTATGTATGTGCTCAACAGTCGGTAGTTTCATTGTGACTGTTACTCCAAAACTATATTATAACTATATATAACTTTGTAGTTACGTTAAAAAAAACAAAGGATAAAGAATTTTAAAATGTTTCTCTTGTTTTGGCACTTTAATGTGGACTACAAGCTGTAAAAAAGTAAACACTTGTGTGGGCCATAAACCTACACCACATAAACACTAGCTTCAGTTTTTGCCATATAAGTGTGATATGGTGTCCTGAATGGAAAAACAGGCTAGACTATAGGACTATATAGACTCCGCAGGGTGAATGATACAATAAAGCATGCCCTCCTAAATCCTACAGCCTAATTGGTTACTTTATATTTCCTGTAGTCTATCTGCCATTATGAAAGGCAGCCAGATTTTCCTAATAAAACAAAAAAAGCTAGAGCAAACCTACATATCAAACACCTTCCCATAACATATTGGAGGACTTAACTCTTACAAGGTTTGAGTATTTCAAATCAGCAACTCAGTAGTACTTTTTGCAAGAGATATAGTCGAAATGAACAAGGCAGCACTAGGCACAGCAGCAGGTTCACATTTATATACTGAATTTTGTTTTGAGGATGGGTCAATTCACCAGGCTTTATATGCTACAATGCTTTCGGTTGCAACTTGTCAAATGAATTTAAATCCTTTCCTCAAGCTACAACATGATGAGTTTCACCTTAGAATCCCATTTAAACACATTTAACCTATGCAAGAACGATGCTGAATATTTGTGAACACCTACACAAAGTACGTGGACACCTGAGCTTTCCACTCATATGTGATGGTTGAACATGAGCATGAATTGAGTGTGATCCAACTGAAATGCTAGGTGATACAGTCGGGTCTGTCCACACTCCTGACACCATTGGGGTCACTGCCTACTTGCACTGTGCCATGTTGTGATGCCTGCTCTCCCTGCTCTGCATATGTCACCATCATTCCTGAAAATATGTATCAGCTTACATTAAAAAATATATTCATATTTGATGTATTTGTCTTGTATAAAAACTCAAATAGACATTTTTATTTAAAACAATCCACGTGTTGGTCCCACAATGAAAAAAAGTATTTCTCTATCTCATTTTTGATGTAGCAAAAAAAAAAAACACTTTGTTTTCCCCATCTCTCAGTATGATGTGCAGGGCGTGATAGAGAGATCAGAGGTGGCTCTCTGATTCACATTTGTCACGAGTTCCATTCTCCAGCGGCCAGGTGGGCAAGCCCAGTTCACCGAAGTCCATGTTGCTCTCGGTGAGCCGTCGTACACGGTAGGTCTCATAGTGGATGTTGTGGGTCACATCTTTCAGGTCCTGCAGGTGAGATCTTTACAAAAAACACAAACATGTTACCAGAAATAGGTTCACTGACATTTTTCTAAATAGATTTAAAATTTTTGCTGACTTTTTGTCAGGTAATTTAGCACTGGGTAGTACGGTGTGCTAGATGGTGGATACCCTAACCCATGCCAATGGGACCCAGGGGTTTGGGTTGGTGTCAGTTACGTAGGTCAAACTTCAGAGTAAACGGGTCTTACTGCACTTGTAAATATTTCACTTGTAAATGAATCCATGCTTCTTCTTTGGTCTAATTTAAAGTTCTAGACCTATTAAAAATTAAAATGATGAGCTGGTTAGTGCATGACAATGATATCCATAATACTAGATTCACAGGGACCATAGATAAACACCACACAAACTCAACTGTGTCGAGTTCAGTTCAGGTTCAAGAGCCACACTCTCAGGCTTTGGTTGCGTTCGGACAGATATATGTGGCCCAATCCATACTGTCAGATCAGATGCACTTCTATTTTCATCAGTACAGCTGTTTGCACAGCTCCGTTTCACTTGTGCTATACACATGTAAACAGGACCATTCTGCATGCATATCTACAGTGACTATGTGCTGGGTGACCTGTACTCAAAACTACACATCCTGTGTGGACACAGACCGAGGAGTGGAGCTGCTGCTACATCTCCAGTGTCGACCCAGTCAGACTGATGGTGACCTCGTAGCAACTGAAGTTCAGTTAAATATGGAGACAGTGTGCCTTTACATACAGTCTCTACTGGAAGACATTCTTAATGCTGAACTCGGTGGTTCTCAAAAGAAATGACAAATTGTTTTTTAGGAATGAAAAAACTAATCAAGCTAAAGGGTGAAGTTCTCTCATATGTGCACAGCTGACCACATGAAGTGAATGTGAATGTTAGATTGTCTCTTTCAGAAAGCAGGGTTGCCAACTCTCAGGCTCCATCTCATGCTCTCATGCTGCCAGAACGTATCTCACACCAAATAGTTTCACATGCATTGCAAATAGAAGTAGCTATTAAGAGTATGTAACAGTGTACTGAGGCATACCAGTAATACCTCTTCATGCCACTCAAAGAAAACTGAATTCTATCAAAACGTCAAGCTTTGTTTGTTGCTTGCAGGTGTTTGTAGGATTCTTTTCTCTTAGGTTATTAAATAACTGTCACTATCGTGCATCAGCAGGCTCATCTCCAAAGTGAGAGGAGCTGTGTGCATATGTGCACATGGCACAACAACAGTACCATTATTAATCATTTATAATCATGATCCCCTACACAGAGACAGGTTCAGTCAGGATCTAACAGCAAATGACATTCTTTACTTTTCTACACCTCACAGATTGATATACTGTATGACAGTCACTCTGTACTGCAACAGTCATCCTCAGGTTGGGTCCTGAGCTCTGTTACAGCTGTGGTGATATTGTAATACTGACATTATTATGTGCATGATTCCCATATACAGGACACCACCACTTACAAGTAAATAAGAGCTAGTAAAAACAGATTGCATACTGTAGATAGATACAGTAGAGTACACATGGAAGGGATTTTCACTATTTTGGAAATTATAAATTCAACTAATAACATTTCAGCAACAAAGATTCTACATTTTGGCTGATATATATTTGTATCATAATAATGTAATTAATTAATGTCTGTAGAGGCGTGGACATGGAAAGCACAAACTGGCCTTTAAATATCTCCAGTGATTTTTTTATGGTCCTTACAAATGACTTATGTCTCATCATTTTTATAATGAACCAAATGTAAGAGCAGTGTTACACTCACCTGATAAGTAAATCCCTCAGGCAGGCAAACTCACAGTGCTCCACATTTTCAACTGTGGAAAGAGAAAATAATTTATTCAAGGTTAGAGGTAAAATGATTACAATAATCAATAATTGCACTAATCTCTATTATATATACAGTGGAGACTTATGGATCTGATATATAAATAAAGACCTCATGACCCACATTGGCAGCAATTAAAATGGTGATTAAATGTTGTCCTAGCCAATGGGAATGATGTTAATATGCATCCATATGATTCTAAGCACCATAGTACTGTTATGCAGTCCCTGTTTTATCATGTGAATGTGTTTACTCGTTTTACTTTATCTGGTGTTGTTTTCATTCTGTTTCCCTGAATGATCGGAAGTGACAGTTAAAATTACAGAAATAAAATCAAAGTGTAAACCCAGTCATAAGTAGTCTAAGCAGAATCCTGTAATGATACAGACATCAACAATAACAAGGGGTGGCAGAATGAGCTACTTAGATTCTGCCAGTAACTGCACCAGACTCCAGCATAGCTTAAAATTTGACAAAAAATTAAAAACAGTCTCAAAACCTTTTGGACATGGCTGTGTTGCTACTTTGTTACTGTGAATCTGCAGCAGGCATGGCTTTGTCATGCCCTTTTTCAAACCACTACTCGGGTGCGGATAGAAATTACTAGCTCAGCTAAACATTATGGGCTCTATTTAACTGCAATAGGGCACAGCACTAAACTCGTGTCTAAACTTCAGGTGCAAGGTTCATATGGGCATGTTCAAAAATGTTTTGCAATTTTGGTGACTACCGATGCAGTGCACTTTCTTCCATAGCCAGGCGTTGCCGGGTGCATTGTGGAGAAGATGTAGAATACATTATTATAAGGAGGAACACATGGTGAGCAATTGGAGTCTGGTCTGGCTCTGGCTATGTCCAATCAACCCAGCTCCTCTCATCCCCTTTAAAGAGCAGGGCAGTAACCTGACTGACTAATGTCAGGAAAGGGAAATATATGAAAGGGAAGATTGTTTCCGTGTATCTTCTTCTCCTACCAGTTATGCACTCCATTTCTAAACTGACAATGCCAAAACTATTTATGTAGAAGTACTGCACATGACTATTCACCCAGTAGTCTGCTAATAGTTTCAGGGTAGGCACAGCATGAGAAAAAATAAAGCAGAAAAAAATAAGTGTGAACATCAAGCTTTCAAACTTCAGCTCGGCTATGTGTGGAGCAAAATGGATCAATTTGTAGTACCTACAGTAAGAGAGGAGACAGAATCTAGGGCAAGCAGAAAACTGGGGAAATATGATGACAATATATTTGAATTTTCATGGACTGGTCCTGATGATGTCCCACTGCCACAGTTTGCATTTGCAAAGTGGTACTAGCTAATGTGTGAGAGAGTATGTAAACTTTGGTATCATATTGAGACCAACCCAAGTTTGGTGATCAAGACATGGGAGTTTTTTTTATGGGAAGCTAGAGGAAGTGCAGTCACAGGAGAAAGTAACAGACATTTACACATAGCTAAGGCAGGTATATGGAATATGGTTGATGTGCAGGCAGTGATGTGAAAAGGTGTGCTGTATGGTGTGCAGTGATGATTTGGTTTGGTGACCACTGAATTTGATGTGTTAAAAAAAATCAACTGACTTGAGTAAAACTGCACAAATGGGCCTTACAATGAATGATTTGGTTGAACTGAGGCTATTGTTGAGTCTGTTTTCAGTTTGTGGTTGGACTGTGGAGGATTAGGATAACTGGTAAATAATTTTAATAGCTTTCATGATCATCTCTCAGGGGAGGCTCACTTTCCCACACTTTGCAAACCCCTGGGTCAGGCCACAGATAGAAATTGCCGCTTGTTTGGAAGCATTACTGCCACTGAAGAAAGAAATTATACAATGGCAGGTGCAGATGTAATAGCTGCTGCTTCCACAGGGACGGCTATCCTCACCTGGGGTGTGGGGGAAAAG
>NW_018127972.1:1555689-1563293 GCF_001952655.1 Monopterus albus | reverse complement strand
TTTGTTGGAAAGCTTTACTGCCACTGAAGAAAGAAATTATACAATGGCAGTTGCAGATGTAATAGCTGCTGCTTCCACAGTGACGGCTATCATCACTGTGGCTGTGGAGAAACTGGAATTTATAGTCCTACACATGAAAATTTGTTTTCCAGAGTCAGTAAATAGTCTGTTTCAGGCGGTATTAGAGCAGCTGCTATTCATGCTGCAGGCTTTGCTGCACCTATTAATCTGCTTTTCCAAAAATGAGATCACAGTTTGTACTCTATACAGTGGCAGTTGTAAGATGTCAGTGTTGATACCAAACGAGGTTATACTGATATTAAACTCATGCTTTACCTTCAATGATCCCCCACTTTGTTTTACGGCCCAGCACTTTGTTTCCATTCACCTGATGTTCTTTGTCAGTCCCAACCACAGCAAAGGGAATGTTTTCCTGGACACATGATGAGTCAGGCTCATTTGAAGAATGATTCATCCATTATAGCACACAAGAACAAATGTATCAGCACACTGTGACCAAATAACTGCAGGTGCTAATCTCTGCACAGCCGGAACAATTAGCATACATTATACTGTAGTATAATACTGTAGTGCAACAGAAGGTTACATCACATCAAATCACGAGTTTTTCAACTATGGCATTTGATTTTTAACTATAACATTTTGCAGTTTGATTTTTCCCGACTTCTGGGAGTAACTTGATTTTATAAATGCTCATGTAAACAAAACAGTTACCTTTCTCACATTTTAGTTCAGGAATTGAGAGACATGTGAATATGACCACTTCCCATTGAGGGTCATTGCACTCTGGGTCACCTGTCACTTGAGATTTCAAGTTTCACACAACCTATCTCTAGTATGAAGACAAGCAATAAACCAGATGAATTCTAAATAACAGTAGTGGAGTCATTACCCTAATCCTGTTGTTGAGAATATGATCCTCTGGGTCTTCATCATATTCTTTCTGGGGGTAAACATGAATCCCATTGGCTACCAAGTCGTGTCTTATCTGTCAAAAGGTCAAAAGTTGCACACAGGTTAAACAGGTCAGGTTAACTGAAGGAAGGCTATCGTTTAATTTTCCAGGTGATGCAATGACCAGAATTAGCAACATTGTGACAGCTAGGTGTTTTCCTGCCCTTGAAATGTGCTTTGCTCATCTGTGTGGTATTTGTGCCCAGTGAAGAGCACAGTGTGCAAAGGTGAAAGGAACGGAACAAACACGTGGGAGATTCAGTTTCTAGTGCAATGTCAGTCTGCTGCCACTTTGCATTTGGTGCACTTGACTTGTGCAGAAAAAGTAGAGCCTCATGTGATAAAGCAGGAACTCTGAAGGCTGAGCATATATGCATGATACATCCTCTAGAGGAAAAGAGAGTGAAAGGAAACAGGCTTTAGTTCCACATGTGTTCCCTCACCCTCTCTTTGAACTCCTGCCTTTCCTCAATGGTGAGTGTGTCAGCTTTGGCGATGACAGGTACGATGCTTACTATCTTCCCCAACCTCTTCATGAACTCAACATCGATTGGGCGTAACCTGGAAACAGACACAGATCTCTGGTCAGTTTCGACAACGATGGAGGTTAGAATAGTAATACCGTTGAAGACTATGGACACATAGCCAATACTTAGAGAATATTTGCTATTAGATTATATTCGTTGTTGTTTTTGGTCTTTTCATGGGATCTACTGATATTGATTTAAAACGAAATACCTCTTTTAAGCTTCTGGAGCTTCTAAAGTGTTTAAGAGCAATTTCAGCATGATGCTGAAGCCAGGAGTGAATAAGTACTGACCTGTGTCCAGTGGCAGGAAGGAAGTAGATGCAGCAGTGGACTCTGCTGTCAGGTATTCTCCTCTTGCGGTTGACACACAGTTCCTCTCTCAAATACTTCTCATACTGCTCATTGATGTACTTCACTATGGGCTCCCAGCTGGAGAGAGAACAGAGGGTAGAAAAGACTTGATCAGTGACTGGAACATTCTTTACACTGGCATCATTCTATGTTTTTCTTATTATCAACAAATCCCATGAAAAGACCAAAGCCAACTGAAGAATACATTTCTGAAGAAACTGTGTGTGTGCTTGGATGTGCCGCCACTGCTACAGCTACTGCTTTTGATTATGAGAGCACAGTACTACCCATCACCTGTGACAACTCCCAGAAATAAACTCTGTTATTAAGAAGAAATGCAATTGCCTATAAACTAAAATTATATGAAAGCAGAAGACTATGTTCAGGAAACCGCCAACTCTTATCTGAACAGAGCTGTCAGGAAATGTTAACGGAAACTGAACACTGAGCCTGCTGATTATGAGATTGCCCTACTAAAGACAGAGCCAACAAAACCTACAGAAAAAGCCATGTCTCTAGCTTTTAGCTGTGTCGGCAGTTCTATTTGACCATAAGAATATATTATGTGGATAGATCATGTTAAAATTAAAGGAGGATTATATTTGCAGTTCTTATGCCAGTGAAGAACAAAAACAGGTACAAGCAATAATGCCATATGCAATTATAAAATGGCTAAGTTTGGAAAGATACAAAGTAAAAAACCACAGAAAGAAGCTTTAATCAGTAAACGATTAATTTGGGATTGAGATTATTTCAATTCAAATTGCTACATAGATTACATTACTCTAAACCTAAACTTCATAAGATGTTCAATTAAGATTCCCCTGTATGTGATAGATGTTGGACAGCAGGCACTGCTTTTTCTCAGTCTTTTTGGTACTGTCAAGCTCTTTTTCATTTCGGGTCTAATATATTTAATTGGTTCTCAGGCTTAATGAAATACTCTATGTTGCCAACAATGAGTGGAAACTTGACAAAGTGTTGGCGATCACATAAGGGCAAATGTAGACCTGTGTGAACCAGCCAGTCTTGTGGAACCTGAAAGATGTGTGCATTTGTGTCAGCCAACCATTTTGACTAGTACTGTATATAAAACTTTGATAACTCAACTCTGATTAGTTGAAACTCGACTCAGACTTGAACACTGAAAGACTCGAGACTCAACCAGGACTTGAATATTGAGGGCTTGAGAGTCAACTTAAACACTGGGAATTTGAATGCAACACTGCTGAGTACTTTGCTGAAAGGATATATACCAAAATGTGTAATTTCCTACCTGGATAATCTGACGTGGATATAAAACCCCTTAAATTAAAAATTACTCATCTCTCTCCAACATAACAGAGTACATACAACACATGCCCCCATTTCCTAATTCTTTATGACTGCACCGACTGCAAGTACTGTAAATAAACATTAAACTTCATTAATTTATGGTTTGGATTTGTTTATTTGCAATAAATTTTGTAGCCGGTCCTGGAAAGCACGACCTGCTTTCCTGCCTCCTTCTGTCCTTTCTCATCTCCACCCTCCCGCCACTCACCAGTTCTCATTGTTGATCTGATCTCCAAATCCCGGAGTGTCGATCACTGTCAGCTTCATCTTCACCCCCTTCTCCTCAATCACTAGACAGAGAAAGACCGAGAGGGAGGGGTTACATGTGTGGTGGTCTACAGCTATCTGGCATGGCTGAGTGATTTACTGTTAAAAAAAAACAATCCAGAAAAACCTCCAGCTCACATGTCAAATTTGTGGACAGTGTGCACCCATAAAAGAACTTTTGCAATTGAATGTACAGTGGTGTGAAAAAGTGTTTGCCCCCTTACTGATTTCTTATCTTTTTGCATGTTTGTCACACTGTAATGTTTCAGATCGTCAAACAAATTTATATATTAGTCAAAGATAACACAAGTAAACACATCATGCAGGTTTTAAATGAAGGTTTTTATTATTAAGGGAAAACAAAATCCAAAACTATATAGCCCTGTGTGAAAAAGTGTTTGCCCCCTAAACCTAATAACTGGTTGGGCCACCCTTAGCAGCAACAACTGCAATCAAGCATTTTAAAAGGTTATAAAGCCATTTCTAAAGCTTTGGGACTGCAGCGAACCACAGTGAGAGCCATTATCCACAAATGGCGAAAACATGGAACAGTGGAGAACCTTCCCAGGAGTGGCCGGCCGACCAAAATTACCCCAAGAGCGCAGCGACAACTCATCCAAGAGGTCACAAAAGACCCCACAACAACATCCAAAGAACTGCAGGCCTCACTTGCCTCAGTTAAGGTGAGTGTTCATGACTCCACCATAAGAAAGAGACTGGGCAAAAATGGTTTGCATGGCAGAGTTCCAAGACGAAAACCACTGCTGAGCAAAAAGAACATAAAGGCTCGTCTCAGTTTTGCCAGAAAACATCTTGATGATCCCCAAGACTTTTGGGATAATACTCTGTGGACAGACGAGACAAAAGTTGAACTTTTTGGAAGGTGTGTGTCCCATTATGTGTGGCGTAAAAGTAACACCGCATTTCAGAAAAAGAACATCATACCAACAGTAAAATATGGTGGTGGTAGTGTGATGGTCTGGGGCTGTTTTGCTGCTTCAGGCCCTGGAAGACTTGCTGTGATAAGTGGAACCATGAATTCTGCTGTGTACCAACATATCCTGAAGGAGAATGTCCGGCCATCTGTTTGTGGCCTCAAGCTGAAGCGAACTTGGGTTCTGCAGCAGGACAATGATCCAAAGCACACCAGCAAGTCCACTTCTGAATGGCTGAAGAAAAACAAAATGAAGACTTTGGAGTGGCCTAGTCAAAGTCCTGACCTGAATCCAATTGAGATGCTGTGGCATGACCTTAAAAAGGCGGTTCATGCCCGAAAACCCTCCAATGTGGCTGACTTACAACAATTCTGCCAAGATGAGTGGGCCAAAATTCCTCCACAGCGCTGTAAAAGACTCATGGCAAGTTATCGAAAATGCTTGATTGCAGTTGTTGCTGCTAAGGGTGGCCCAACCAGTTATTAGGTTTAGGGGGCAAACACTTGTTCACACAGGGCTATATAGTTTTGGATTTTGTTTTCCCTTAATAATAAAAACCTTCATTTAAAAACTGCATGATGTGTTTACTTGTGTTATCTTTGACTAATATATAAATTTGTTTGACGATCTGAAACATTACAGTGTGACAAACATGCAAAAAGATAAGAAATCAGTAAGGGGGCAAACACTTTTTCACACCACTGTAGATGGTTATTGTTATAATGGCTGAGACAGATTTCACAGTAGAGAAATGGGAGAAGCCATTTAAGAAAATTTCATTTTAATTAGAAATTATGTAAAATAATTATATTACATCTTACATTTTCAAAAATGCATCACAGACTAGGAGAATATATGCACTATACTGTATATGACAATAACACAGAAGCAATAAGAGGAAGGGGGTTAGATAGATATATAGATACTTTATTACAGACTCAAGGTCCAGATGTATAAATGCTAAAAACAATCAGCAATCAGGGGATTTAAGGGGAATTCAAAATAAAGACAGACTGCAGCAGAGACACTAAACTGTATGCACTAATTTAAAAAAAAAAAGTTTGCGCCAAGTGTTTCTCAATTAATCATGTGTCAGTAGTCAGTGATGTGTACTGAAGGGAGTGGAAGCAGTTTGTAATGCACAGCGTCATGTATTCTAGGACACCTGTAGGGCTGAGGCTGGTTTGAATGGTACTTATTACCGTTATTTTCAGGATAATATTTTGATTTTGTTTCATCTATTTGTCCTTCTGTTTGTTTTAATTTCATCCTACTACTCTGATCCCCAATTTTTCGCATATTTCTTTGACCATGCTGATATAAAAATTTGCCTTTTCATCACACCATGTAAGCAGAGCAGAGCTCACACACATGCTGTCGACTCTTTCTTTCTTGAGATGTTGCAAAAAGTCATTGCCGCTCTTTGGGGCTTTGTTTTTTTTTTTGAAAAAGAAAAAACAGGCATCAAATGTGACCCAGTACAGCGTTGTGGCTCAGTCACATGTTTCTAATGAGTGCGAGCCTCCCACGATGTGCAAGTGAGATGTTATTGTACTTTCAGAGTAGACAAAGTAAGTTTTATGCTTTTGTCCAGTGGTGCTACAACAGCCTTCACCTTTTGTTAATGCAGCATTATTAGATTGTTGTATGTAATAGTTTGGAACCACAACCTGATCCAGTATTTGGATCAAGAAGCTCCTGAAAAATACAATGTGATTAATTTCAGATTCAATATGTCAGAACATTTATCATTTGTCATTAATGAACATTTGCTGAAGGTAAATATAAGTCAGGAAGGGCATCCGGCGTAAAACACGTGCCAAATGTCAACATGCAAGTCGTCACTGTGACGATTCGCTGTGGCGATCCCTAAACAGGAAAAGCTGAAAGTGACTTTACTGAAGGTAAATAAAAGTATCAGATCGGAATCAGTATTGAAAAATACTTATTAAAGGAAACTGATCGGAATTGGGGCCAAAAAAAAAAAAAAAAAACTGGACCAGAACATCTCTAGCTTTTAGTAAACCTGTTTTTAGTTAAGGTTTTAGAAAGGATCTCAGATTTTCTTTGACACTTACATTTAATCCACAATGCAGTTTACAAGTGCTGGATGTACCAGGTTGTGCAACTACCATTAACTCCCAAATTCTGCAGTGAGGCAGTACAGTCAGCATGAGAAATACTGTGGCGTTAGTTAACTCTAAAAGGGAATTTTCTACTATAAAGATTTTTCCAGAGAGCTTGGTAGCTGGTGGTGATGAGGCTGTAAATGTATTTCAGTTTGTCCCTAAATTTATAGTAGTAAATATAAAAACTTGCTGGAAAGGTCTGTGTGAGAGAAGGAGTGTAGAATGACCATTTAGTGCATGGTAAACAGCTAAATTCTGTTCTGCTTCACATAGGATTAGAAATTTAAAGAGGAAAACAGATCTAAAATCCAGTTTCTTTCTGACAGGCCTGACATGTGGAGGGAAGCCTCACTTCCTTACCGCCTCATCATACCACCTTGATTTCACAAACTTGCTCTTTGACCAGAAGTAACAGACCTAAAGTTGTTGTCCATTTATTACTGTGGTCCAGAGAGAGCATGCTTCCTAATGATTTCTGCAAACCCTTTGACCTTTTGTCTGTGGGCCACAGTCAGATCTGGATTCCCCACTGAACAACACATCTAAAAACATAATGTCCAGGTTTCCACATAATCAGTTTTGTATTTTTATTGAGATTTAAAGACCTCTGATCTCTGATCGACCCTCCATCTAGCGTCACCATCAAGTCACAATTTCCACTTGTGCGGTAATATGACCCCCTCTTTGAACCGCCACCTTATTGTGGTGGAGGGGTTTGAGTACCCGAGTGATCCTAGGAGCTATGTTGTCGGGGGCTATATGTCCCTGGTAGGGTCTCCCAAGGCAAACAGGTCCTGGGTGACGGGTCAGACTAAGAGTGGTTCAAAAGCCCTTTATGAATAGATTAAAATCAAGGACCGTGACGTTGCCCGGCATGGCGCAGCCAGGGCCCCACCCTGGAGCCAGGCCAGGGCTTGGGGCTTGAATGCGGGTGGCCGGGCCTCCCCTCACGAGGCCCGGCCGGGTTTAGCCCGAACGAGCGACGTGGGGACGTCCTCCCGTGGGCCCAGCACCTGCAGGAGGATCCGTAAGGGGCCGGTGCATAGTGGATTGGGGAGCAGTCGAAGGCAGGGGGCCCAACGA
>NW_018127972.1:1539383-1552720 GCF_001952655.1 Monopterus albus | reverse complement strand
GGCTCTGGCATCTGTTTCGGATGCCTCCTGGGCGCCTTCCTAAGGAGGTGTTCCGGGCATGTCCCACCGGGAGGAGGCCCCGTGGAAGACCCAGGACACGCTAGAAGGACTATGTCTCTCGGCTATCCTGGGAATGCCTTGGCATTCCCCCGGAGGAGCTGGAGGAAGTGTCTGGAGAGAGGGAAGTCTGGGCATCTTTGCTTAGACTGCTGCCCCTGCGACCCGGTCCCGGAGAAGCGGAGGAAAATGGATGGATGGACGGTAATATGACAATCTAACAAGCTGACTTGACCTTCGCTGTCACATCTACACCACAGATGATTTAACACTGTTTCATTTTGATGACATTGTGACCTTTCCTCTAGCTCTAGTGAGACTAAAAGAAAATTTCACACCTATTCTACCTCTAACTAAATTTTAGTTGGTTGTGATCAGAAGCAAGTTTTGTGGCCTCTGTCAAACACCCAACAGTGATTCGATGAGGTCTGAAGTATGCGTGCACTCCATTTTAACAAAGTGAAATGTTAAAACACAGGAAAGCAGCGATAGCAAGATTCTGAGGGGTGTGAAGCTAAGAGGAATAACAAACAGGCTTTATACCACAGGTCACAGAAGGTGTTAAATGTGTTTCAGCTAGAGGAAGTAAGTCACACATGTACAAGTCTCAAGCATGTCCCAAGTTACTGTGGTGAAAATCAAATAAATTAAGTCCCTGTATAAGCCACGCAAGTCCTGGGTCAAGCCATAAAAAATTCTTATGAACTGATAATGTTATGGCAGTATCATTAGTTCAAATGCTCACAAACCTCCTGTGGTTGTTAACTGTGCATTCGTAGGCTACAAACTAAACCCATAAACTAAATAAAATGTGGAACTGATTTGAAGCCAAGTCTAACAAATTCTAACTTAATGTTGATTTTCTAGCTAAAGTCTGACCAGCCAAAAAGTTAACTGACGCTACCTCAAAGGACCCATTCATGTAATGTTACTTACCTTTCTTTGTAAGTTTTATTGGTGACAGATGAAGCGGGATATTGTGGTGTTTGTCATTGATTTTTGCACCACAGACAGCATGAGGCTATTGTCTTTTTGCTACCATCATCCACACCATAATCCTTGAATCCTGTGAAGGCCTCTGTCCTCGCCTTCACCATGTGAGGGCCTAAATCACCACCAGCAATGGATTTGGGTGGGTAATTTTGTTATGTGTGTAGGTTAAATTGTAGATAAATACGTATTTTTTGATATTATACATACACAATTGATCTATGAGCATGCACGTTTGATTAATTTTGTATTGTTAATATGTGTAAATTTTCTTTTGAGTTACCGTGTTTCCTGGTCCATGGATGGGGGGGTTCAGCCAAAAGATTGGACTGAGGAAGCAGCAGATTTAAATACCTCCCACTAGGCCTGGACTGCACCAAGTGCCCAATGAAAGAGGAAGGGGAGAAATTTATTGTTTATTTGTTGGTAGTTTATGTTAAAGCTTTATTTGTCAAGTTATGTTAATTTCTTCACATTTAAAGGAAATATTTAGTTGAGAACAGACTGTCTGTTTAGTGTTTATTAGTTGATTATTTTGGTAGTGTCTTTGGTCTACCCCTTGTGTGTGCTATTGGTTTGGCCAGCCAATATATATGTGTCTGTGTGTGTGTCACTAGTGATGGCCAATGAGGCCTTGTTGAAGCGTCGACACAGTGTTCACACAAACGGGTCATTACTCGAGGCCTCAATGACACAGTGCTCGAGTAGGACACCTTGTGGTCAAGAAATTGAGGTGCAGTCAAGACGTGTCGCTTATTGGTTCATGGATTGCTATTTGATTCGTCATGCACATTCCTGTTCGACTACACTACATGGTTGTATGGTTTCAAGCTGACACAATAAAATATGAAATAAACATGGACACATGTTGAAGACCATGTTTCTTATGTGGCACGTCTGACTGTAACCCTATATGCTACTCACTTATATTTTGTGTTAAGAAAACATTTAAATAGTGCTGCTACATTCATGACATGTGGACTACAAATTCAGACAGATGTCATTTTCACATGGGCAAATACAGATTATAGTGTGGACTTCGACAAAGTTTGTTTTGGGGTTCATTGGTAAAGAGGTTCATGGGCATGTGGGTAAAGAGGGTGTGCTTGAAGAACAGGGCAGTGGGTGTGCTTGTGTAACTGTTTATGAGTGTTTATTGAGAAATAACAGTATATCCACAGTTTTCGCTTTAATTTTGATAAGCAGATCAGGGCTGTGGTTAAAACCAGTTTTTTTCACCTGAGACTTTTAACGAAGGTGAAGCCTTTCTTATCGTGTGCAAACTTAGAAAAAGCCATCCACGCTTTTATCATTTCGCGACTAGACTACTCTAATGCCCTCTACGTCGGAATTTCTCAGTCTTTGCTTCGGAAGCTTCAACTGGTCCAAAATGCTGCGGCTCGGCTGCTGTCGAACACTCCCAGGTATGTCCACATTACCCCTGTTCTTTTCTCCCTACACTGGTTGCCAGTACAGTGGAGAGTTGAGTTTCAATGTTGCTATTTGTCTTTAAGGCTATATATGGCCTCACTCCACTGTACCTGCTGGAGCTGCTAGCTATCTATGCTCCACGCAGAGCTGTGTGCTCCTCAGAGCACTTGTCCTTGGTTGTCCCACGGTCTCGATATAAAACAATGGGGCAACTGCTCTTTTGCTGTGTATGGTCCCAGACTCTGGAATTTTTTACCGCTAGAGCTTCGGTCCATAACCCAGCTAGCAGTGTTTAAGTCAACTTTAAAAACTCACCTTTTTAAACAGGCCTTTGGTGTTTAATCTGTTTTATTTGTCCCGAAGGGACATGGTTTAACTTGTTGTTTTGTGCTATTTGTATCTTGATGGAAGTTTTTATTACTCCGATTTTGGAAATTTGTGTTTTATTCTTGCTTAGGTTTTATTGTTCTAGTATTGTTTTTTAGTTGATATACATGTTCTATTGTGCAGCACTTTGTGCTCCCCGGAGTTGTAAAGTTCTATATAAATAAAGCTTTATTATTACGGTATTATTATTATTTCCCCAGCCTTGGAAAAAAAACCGTTCACATGGCACAGATGAGGATGGGGCACACAGGAAATGCTTGGATAATTCATAGAGGTTTGGGTAACTATATATGCAATATATCTTATCTATATCTAATGTTATTTAGGACTATCTATGTAACTATATCTAG
The DNA here is from genome assembly GCF_001952655.1 of Monopterus albus. Classification (NCBI taxonomy): domain Eukaryota; kingdom Metazoa; phylum Chordata; class Actinopteri; order Synbranchiformes; family Synbranchidae; genus Monopterus; species Monopterus albus. The sequence continues at coordinate 1,549,505 of NW_018127972.1, read as the reverse complement.
TGTTATTTAACTATGTAACTACTTTATCTATTTCTCTATGTAACTTACTATCTAGCTATATATTGATCTATCTCTCTATCTACAGTGATTCTCCACTAAATACACAGTCTGCTACAACACTACTAACTCTCAAAGCAACTAACCAACCTACTCTGCAAAGACAGATTCAAATGAACACCACTAAACAGGGATATCCTGTCTCTGAACACACTTGATCCCGCAAAGTGATTCACATGACAAACTGAACCAATCTGCTGATTCACCTGACGTCCGACGAACCCAACTGCTTCGGACGTCACTCAAGTGATTCAAACGTCACTAGTTATGTGACCAAAACACGCCTCGGCACAGTGGTTCGAAACAATTGCTTTATGAGCTACCGCGCATGTGGCTGAGTCTCGGGTGTCAAACGGCCATCACTATGTGTCACTTGTTAGGTCAGTTGGTTTTTGTTGAGGTATCAGACAGTTCAGTTTGCTGTATTTTGAGTTTCCTTATCTTCTGTTGACCTCTTTTTAGGGCCCAATTTATCTGATGTTAATGTTTGTGTTTTTCCTTCCTTTTGGGTTAATAAAAAAGCCCATTGTTTTGAACTTTGAAAGCTGTGTCTTTTGCCTTACTGCTTGGTCCATGACAAATCCAAATATTATTTTTGATGCAAATGTTATTTTTGGGATTGGCCCCTCCATAATAGCTGCATCCTGTGACCTGGGGGGTTGCCAGGTTTGCCCACATTGTGCAAGAAATTACAAAATTGATGTTTTGAAAAAAAAAAAGATAAGTTCTCAGTATCTAGAAGATGCAATATTTAATTTTAAAAAAGTGAATACATTTTGAGTCATCTGTCTCACGTCTAAGTCAAGTCTCAAGTCATGAACACCAAGTCAAAGTCATGTTGAGTTTCTTATCAGGGTTAGTCATGTAAGTCTCAAGTCTTCAAATTTGACTTAAGTCTGACCCGAGTCCCTCACCTCTGGTTTCACCATTATTACAAAAGCAAATGTCCTTATAAATACACCACAAGGCAATTTAGGTGACTTGATATACAGTACATTATATCCACTTATAGTTTGTAGTGCAGATTGGATATGCACACTGTGAAATAAACCTATTCTGAATTCATCTAACAACAAATATACAACAGCTTTCAAAACTAGAGAATGGGTTTTTGGAAGCAGTTACAGTCCAAACCAGGATTCCTACTCATAAGACACGAAGTGAAAAAAGTGATATGAAAGTAGGATGTGAGAGCTCTCTCCTACTAGATCATCAGTCATAACTTTCTCACCATGGCTCAAACAAAAGCAATCAGTTGATGGAGAAAGAGGAACACAGAGAGTCTGGTTTTATAGCCAGAAACACATGGCTGGAAACAAACGACAGTGTTGCACAATGCATGTTTATGTGGACTCACCGTGGCTGACTGAATGCAGCTTGACTGTTTTGGAAATCTTCTCTTCATAGTTGGACCTTCGGCTGACTTTGGACTTGAACAGAGTGTTGACCAGTGTGGATTTCCCCAAACCACTCTGACCTGCAGACACATTAAACCCATGCTTTTAATCATTCTCTAAGTGTGTGTAAGAGTGTTTAGTATTTAATCTGTCATTTGTGCTATGTCCCCTTATCTAAAAAAAGACAATAACAAGCTTTCACAACCTGTCAGCACCATGAAACTGCAGTATCAGTGTTGGATTAGAAGTTGAAAGACTCTAGAACTCCCCTAAACCGCCTTGATGAACACAAAAATAAAAAAATCTTGGAAGGCAATAAAAAAATATATTTTATGGTTGTTAGCTAAAGGCAGTATGTACTATATATTAAATACTAAAGGAGATGCACTCTGAGGACTCTTATTTTCCTGCAATTTCTGTGTTGCCTCACTCTTCATCCGTTAGCTGGTATTCACATCTTGGAAACTGTTGGAGCAAACCTAAAAATAAGCCTAGGCACTATTGGGATAAACAGACCACATATTCTAAATCTAAATGGTGAATTTCTTGCCTGAAAAAACATCACAACTAGCAGAAGACCAGTCCTAGCATGAAATATTCACAGATTCAAAGTTCCCAGATCAATAAATCATAAGCCAAACACTGCTAAAACACAGATGATGTCTCTTTACTGCGGTAAGGTAGACAGACCATGAGCTACAACATTTCATCAAAATGAGCTGTTTAGATAAAATGTCATATGTTCAGCCAGCTGTGAAACGGTTGCACAGGGACCATTTACAAAGTGTAACACAGAAAAGAGGCACTACAAAAATATTCAGTCGCTTTGCTCTTAGACACATTTTTCCAAGCTATAGCAAGTGTTATAACCAACAGAAGACCAATGATGTGTTACGTGACTTTGGAGACATTAGGCTAGAGTGAATATTTTTGTAGTTTCTCTTTTTTGTGTTGCCCTTTGTGGACAGTCCCTGCACCCTGCCATTGTCCTGTGTAACAGAGAATGGAGACATAAGTGTCTCCAAAAACCCAAAGTATGTACATTTCACAAAAGCTCAGATCACTGATGTTCCCAAAGCTATCCATGTTCTAAATGGCAATGTAACAAGACATAGTCCAGCAAAACTCAGGTTGGACATTTTGCTCAAAAAAATCAAAATTCTAATTATAATCTTATACCAAAACAGACACCTTGTCTTCTCCTTTGAAGATCAGAAAACCAATATACACCTGTCTTGTCTAACATTGCATTATGGAGATGTCCTGTACACTTCTGCTGCTGTTTCTATCCTTAAACCACTGGACAATGTTGATTCATTACAGAGTCTAATCGCTACTGTGATTTATATAAAAAGGTTGGATGGTTATCACTGGCAACTATAAGGCATCATCATATCTGTGTTTTCATTTATAAAGCCTTGCTATCTAAGCTGTTAAGATATTTAACATCCTTAGTTTAGCTCAGAGCTGAAAACCATGACACCACACCAGAGGAGAATTTGGATTGGCAAGTTCCTCAAACCAGCTCTGATGTGGGTGAGACTGGTTTTCGCTACTATGCATCTCACTACATAGCATGAAAATAAAAAAACTCATTCCTTTGAGAGACTTCATAATTTTACTACCTAGTATTGCTAACAATAGTTGTGCTTGTTTTATTTTTGCTGTGTGTGTGTGATGATCAGGGTTGAATGAGCTGTATGTGATTTGCATGTATGTATATACTTAATGTAATTTGTTCTTAGGTCTCTCTGCCAAAAGAGATCTTAATCTCAGTGAGATTTCTTGTTTAAATAAAACTTAAGTAATTAACTATGATCCAATATGAAGGTCTGGAGACATTTGCATTTACACCCACACAGACACACTGATAGATGAAACAAGATCACATCTATTAAACCTCGAAGATCCGATATGTAATAAAGTTATAATAAACACAAAGCGAACAATTAGCATGCTAATCATCAAAGGTAAACTTCCTGTTTTCATTATTACCTCTAAATGTCTGTTGCAGGAAACAGAAGACAGCCTGAACTTTCAAAACCACTTCCTCCACACAGAATCATGCTTCCTCTTCCAATTTGAAAATCAAAAATATTTTTCAGTGAGGAAGAGAGCCACACATACAGACAATGCAGAGTCACTGTAGATACAGTATAGGACATTACTGTTGACTTTCATATTCTAGAGGAAAAGGGAAAACACAAAGAACTGTGAGGAAATCCTATCACATCCCAGAGACCTGGAGTCGATCATGTCAGCTTGCATTGGTCAGACTGCAGGATTGCCGCACTGAAGAGCCTTGCTGAGTGACTCAGAAGAGGCTGAACCCTCAGTAGAGCTCTGTGACTTGCGAAAGCATGGGTGGTTGGTTTGAATCAGTGAAAGCATTTTTAGATGGACATACACACAAAAGTAAGATGCAAGCAAGGCAGTGGGTGGGTGTATGTATGTGTGTGAAATGGCACAGCTTCAGGTGAATGCAGTGAAAAGCAGCACTGTGCTCTGCTGAGGAGGTGAGTATGAGTGCTATCAAAAAGAAAGAAGGAGTTTTGGGATCTGAGTTTTAACCTCTTTTCTACAAATCTGTTATATTTTGCATTACTGTTGACTAGGACTGAACAATAAAAAGTCCCAATGTTAATTATCATTTACAGTACATCATCCATGTCTTTACAAGTCAAACTCACTGACTGCCAATTTCTCCTGCTATACCGTCATATAGAACTTTTCCTGTGACTGTCGCTTTTAGCTAATTAATGTTAAATGTGTGAGACTGACTAATCTATTAGTCAGCTGCTCATAATTATTTTGTATTACAGTAATATGTGTTCTAGTTACATATTTAATAGTAGCTAAATTCATGTTCTGTTAAATTGCTTGCTAAGTTTACATGTAAATTTCTTGCAAAAAAGGACCGTGGAGGACCTTGACAAGAAGCAACGCATCATTTTATCTATTATTTCTTTTCATATTGTCCCAATTTAGAAAAAGTTGGGATGATATGTAAAATCTAAATTAAAACTGAAAATAGTGATTTGTAAATCATCTGTGCCCTCTATTACATTGAAAACAATACAGTAGCACATTATCTGATGTGACACCTCAACAATTTTATTCTTTGTTCAAAGTAAACACTCACTGCAATTCTGATGCTGCAACACATTCCCAAAAAAAAGTTGGGACGGCTGCATTTCAGGGCCAGTAATGAGGTAAAACAATTAAATGATGATTTAATTTGAAACAGGTGATGTCAGCAGGTGACTGCAGTAATGATTCAGACAGCACTGTATCAAGAATCGGCACTTTTCTATAAGCGATATAACCACATGGGCTCAGGATTTCTTTGGCACACCTCTGTCAGGCACTATAATACGTAGTTACATCCATAAATGCCGCTTAAAACTGTACTGTGCCAAAAGGAAGCCCTGTGTCAACAGTGTCCAGAAGCACATGCTGCTGTATTGTTTTCAATGTAATACAGGACACAGATGATTTAAAAAAAACTATTTTCAGCTTTAATTTAGATTTTACATACTGTCCCAACTTTTTCTGATTTGGGGTAGTAGAGGTAAGTTTGATTTTAGGGGAGTGTGGGGTATAACCTAACGCGAGGCAAAATGTAACACAGACTTTTCATGTGGTTACACAAGGTTAAGCAGCGGCATTTCCAGTCACATTACCATAGTTTTGCATTTTGAGTTTTCAGAGCACAAAAGTCTTTTTTTTTCCATCACAGTTATTTTTCAGTTAGTGGGGTATATGTGTAAATCACAAAATCCATATTTATATCACTTTAATGACCACCTTGTTGTAGAAAATTGCACCGTTCTGAAATATCTGATGAGCTCACAGCAAGTGCTAGCTAGGCTGAAGTACAGCCACCACATTACAACTAACCCCACATATGTAAACAATGACAAGAAGCTATATTTTTGAAAACAATCCATATTTTACTGACCTGTGATGTTATTTTTTTTTGACCTCCTACCTTGTGGACAGAAAAGAAATTTTTCATCGTTTGACACACAGTCCCATATCACATTCCTATATAATCTGACATGTAAGTGGGTACATATCAACTGATAGGTCTATAACATACCATAACAGTCTATCTGCCATATAGATCGATATTATAAAATACAGTATAGTTTGGAAACATCCTTGTTTGATACAACGTAATTATATTGAATTAATTTTGTTTGCACCAATTTATCAAACTTCTCTAGCTTGTATTACAACTAACACTTTATCTGTTACAGTTGACCCCACCCATGGGCTAAGTTGTAATATCGCGTCTCGCCTTGTTTTCAGTGGAAGTGTAGAGGAACAGTACGTGTTAGAAATAAAATTCAAGTGTTCATTAGTGGCAGAGATGTATATGTTGCTTGCATAAAACATAATTGTTCCAACTCAATTTTTTTATTTATTTATTATTTCACAAAAAAATGTGTTAGGTTGTACCCCGCAAACTGGTTCCAGCACACTGGTGGCTCCTGTGTTTTTAACAGCATGTTGTAGTGTTTCAGCACCGTGAAGGGGTGTATTCCCTACTTTCCAGGAAGCCACCTGTTTATACTGATTTCACAACACCTTTAAAATCAACTTGCAGTAACTTGAAACTTGCCTGTTTTGTAACCCACCACACTCACCACAGTGTCTGCTTTAATTGATGTCAGACTTCTGTTAACATTATATGATCATCTTAGTGTGCATATTAGAAACATATTTGTGTTTGTATTTATGTGTGAGACTCACCAACCACCATGATGTTGAATTCAAAGCCCGCCTTCATGGTCTTGCGCTTCATCTGGTCCAGTATTGCCTCGATGCCCACGTAGCCAAACAGGTCAGTTCCCCGGATGAGGCTCATCTGCAGGCCTGGAATAGACTGGCACAGCTCTAGCTTCACCTCCGCCTCCAGCTCTATCTCTTTCTTCAACTCTCCTTCCTCCATTCCCTTCTCCTTCCCTTTCTCCTCCACCTCTGTACAAAGCTCAACACAGTTCTCTTCATTTTCTGTCATGGAATCCTGGCTATTCATGTTGGCAGGTTGTCCTTCTGTCTTGCCCCCTTCTTCTTGATCTTGTCCCATGATACCTCTCTCCTTCTTCTCTCTCTCCTCCATTAGGGTGAGCGGGTCAGTCTCCAGTTCTCCAGCAGCTTCTACATGTAAAGACAAAGATGAAGATCACACAGGAGTTCAGATATATAGTTTCTACTACTTTGGCTTTCTGGAGTTTCATATTTGTATTTTTGGGTTGAAGATTGGATTAAAGCATCATACACACACACTCGTCACAAGGAACTATATACTGTATGCCTCTTCAAGAGTAACATAAGAGTGGACACAAATAAAACACATGCGCGTTTCAGGAATTAACTGGTCTAGATGTAACTGAAGTCTATCCCATGTCTTTACTCTGAGCGTGTGTGTGTGTGCTTTGCAGTCTGTGCTATAAGAGGATTGAATGACACTGACAACTTGGCACTGAGAACTCGATGAATCATTTGGTTGTGTGTGTGTGTGTGTGAGAGAGAGAGAGAGAGAGATCTTGCAAATACTCTCAAATACAATTATAATGCTGTCATCTGTAATTAGCATGACTGATGTTTCTGTGTGTTTCTGCATAACTCACCAAGCTGTAGCATTTTACTATACCTTATTCTCATAATAGACACACACACACACACACACACACACACACAGGTTGCCGGTTTGTATTAGTCCAGATAATTTAATCAACTATAAATATCCAACTGTACAACCACTGAGACATAACTAATCCTGAGACAGGACTGTGATTGGTTGCATGTCTGTTGGTACAGTTCACTGAGTTCAATGAATGATTTCAACTTGTAAATATTTTGTATTTATTTTGTTTTTATTGCTGTGTACATCGAGGGCAATTGGGCTGGAGTCAAATTCCTTGTATTTTTGATAATACTTGGCAATAATGTTTATGCTTCCTTCATGCTTCCTAGAGTTGAATTTGACCTGTGCACTGGAAGCTGGACATTTCCTGAATATGTCAGCTATGATGATTTTACATAACACTGCAACAGTTAAACCGTGGAGGTCTTCACATACAGTATTTTTACATAGAACACTGTTTACTTGTCATGCTTAATCCCATTCAGCCTGTTAAAGTTGTATGATGTCTTCTGTGGCTCTGGAGAACTTTTTTAAAGTCTTGGCTTGGACTTACAGGCTACACATTTGTAATGAACTAATAAAACATAAACCTCTTTGAATATTTTTTTCTAACTATAGCTCAGTTTTATTAATTTCTCCAATTCTTTGTGTCTCTGAGTAATGCACATTTCATAAAAGGTATATTTAAATGAATGCTAATGAAAAATCCTTTCTTTGGCTTTGATAATTAATTGGCAGAGGGCTCAAAATGTAACTGTAGAGATGTGGAGGCAAAAGTACAGAAAATAATGTGGAGACAAATTTAATGTATAAGACAGAGTAACCAACATACACACCCAAATTCACACAGTTAATGGTGGCTAGAGGTGCATGTGAAACACAAACAGTGTGACTGCAGGGGAAAGAGAGTAATAGAACCCCAAGCATCGTTTGCTCAGGGAGACAGGAACACAAATGAAAGAGACAGACAGAGAGAGACTATTTAGCTTTTTCCTCATTGCTGTGATCAATGGTGTCAAAAGCAGCACTGGGATCGAAGAGGACAAGTATAGAGACAAGTCCTTTGTCTGAGGCTAGGAGGAGATCGTTGGCGACTTTCACAAGTGTAGTTTCTGTACTATGATGGACTCTAAAACCTGAATGAAAATCACTCTTGTGCAAGTGATCACATAACTGCTTTGCAGCAGCTTTTTCCAGAATTTTAGAAATAAAGGGGAGATTGGATATCAGTCTATAATTAGCAGGAACATCTGGGCCAAGAGTAGGCTTTTTTAGTAGACGTTTAATTAATCAGATCTAATATGGATGTATTGATTGGGGATAAAATATCTTTGAACACCCTGGTCGGGATGGGGTCTAAGAGACATGTTGATGATTTAGATGAAGCAATTGTTGAGGTCAACTCAGAGAGATCTATGGGACAGAAGCAGTCTAAATATAAATGAGGTCTTACAAATGTTTGTAAAGCTGTTGTACTTGATGTTATATCTGTGAGAGTTGTGTGAATGATCTGATGATATTTTTTTCTCCAATAGTTGTGATTTTATTTGTAAAGAAGCTCATAAAGCCATTACTGCTGAGATCTAATTGAATATTAAGCTCTACAGCACAATGGCTCTTTGTCAGCCATAACACTGGCTACAGTACAATGTCAGGAGTTGTTCCTAATTTCCTCTATCGGTCCTGAATAATATGCAGTTCTGGCAATAAGAAGGGCTTTTTTATGTGTTTGTTAGGTATTTTTTTAGTCAGATAGAAATTGGTTAGATACTTGTTGTATTAGAAATGTTTAGTGGAGACAGGATGTCTAGGTAGGCTGTTAAATGCTTAGTCATTCTCATGAGTTTTGCAGGGTGCACATGGTCAAGGATAACTAGATAGAAAAAGTTTGATTGTCAGCAGGCAGGATGATTATTGTTATTATTATGATATGTTTAACCGTAATTGTAATCATAATATTTTCTTATGTTTTAATGTCATGACATGTCACTAGATGTCATGTCAGAATGTTCTTAGATACACACCACTTAATCAACACTCACACACATTGATTCTCTCCATGTTTTGACTACTGCTATGGTCAGCTGTAAAGCTGGCATATCAGGTGACGCCACGGTTTGACGTTGCTGTGTAGAATGGGGATAGCCCAACCGAAGTGATAAATGTATAGGCCTATTGTGGTTCAGGGTCTTTCATTCTTCATCTGCCTGCGCGCAGTATTGGAGGTGGAAGATACCGGGACGTGTAATGTTAATTTTACCTGTGATTATTTGAATAAACCTACACGGTTATTTTTTATATATCCAAGTGGTCCGCTTCGTCTCTCTGAGTTCCTGGTCAAAAGAACCGAAAAAAGCTTTCAGTTACTATACTATCTTTCAAGGCTAGGAAAAACTCTTCTGACTTAGTGGAACACTGCCTCTTTTCCAGTTTTCGTGATGCCTGCTGGTCTTGTGGTCTTGTAGGTGGTTTGTACTTTGGTCATCAAAAAACCCAGTCTCTTATAGGCATCTTACAGTAAGACAGTGACCAAAAGCAGACTTTAAACAGCACCCAGATAATTTACTGGAGAGTTTTGAAGTGGCCAGCAATGAATCTAGATCTAAATCTCATAGAGCAGCTGTGGAGAGATCTCAAAACAGCAGCTGGTAGAAGGAACCTTTCAAATCTGAGAGACCTGGAGCAGCTGGCAAAAGAAGAGTGGACCAAAATTCCGGTAAAGGTGCAAGAAACTCACTGATGGTTACAGGAAGTGACTGAGTTCAGTTATTTTGTCCAAAGGGTGTGCTACCCAATATTAAGATAAGACTGTCAATAATTATGTCCAGTCCATTTTTGGAGTTCTGTGTGGAATGGATCAGATTGGGCTTTTTTTCTGCTTTTTTGTGTTGTTCAAATGCAAACTAAAGAAATAAACATGAGAATACGTACCAAAGCATTTGTGATTGCAACAATTTTCTGGGAGAAGTGGTCATGATTGTACAGTATATATCCAATATGTATCCATATATA
>NW_018127972.1:1537571-1538211 GCF_001952655.1 Monopterus albus | reverse complement strand
AGGCTCACTGTATAGTACTAAACCCATATTTGTTAAGCTTATATAATGGTATTATTATAGAGGGCTTAAAATGACAAAGTCAACAAAATTAATTGTAAATTTGACATTTTTTGTATTGATCCACAAACAACCACAATGAAAAACAGCATACTTCTCATGACTGCAGACGGAAATAATGTTGTAACCTTATAAGATAACATGTTTTAACTTGTAGTTCTCAGTGTTTCCACAACATCATCCTGTAAAAACCTATGTAATGTCATGACAAAGATCAGTTGATGACAATCACTCAGCAGCATGGTGATGCCCGCTGTGTTCTTTAAGAAATGGTAATGGGTCTCATGAATATCAGCATATCGAGGTGGGGGTAGTTAAATGGGGGAAGGGAGCATATTCTGTTGAAACATTTGGGCTGTGAGAGTAATTGCCCTCACTAAAAAAAATTCCAAAATATTTGTATTCACCAAATGGTGTGAAGGCAGAGTTATATGTGATCCATCATTGCATCACACTGGGTTCAACTGATCCAGGGTCAGCAGCAAGACTGTGACTAATACTTTAACTACTGGTTATGGTTTTACCAGTAAAATGTTTCAACTGACTACTATATTCATGTATTATACCTATCGGGACAATCTTC
>NW_018127972.1:1534689-1537527 GCF_001952655.1 Monopterus albus | reverse complement strand
GCTGTGTTTTAATGCAAGGAGCTGCATTGGTTGTGGGTGTGTGAGGGGTTGCAGAGGGAGTGTTGTAGGCTTGTACAATACAGCTACATTGTGAAGAATTGATGTGAGTGACTTCATTCACGTTTCCTGCCCAAGAGTTTGCATTTTGTTTTGATTAGCCATGTTGCTACTGTAGCTTACTCTACCTTAACACCAATTCTACCACCACTGTGTTGGCACTGATAGACTGAAAAAACACAATTCAACATCCAGTACTAATGAAAATGCATGGTGCATTAACTGTGGCCCAAATGCAACAGTTAAAAGCAGTGAATGCTCATGCTAGTAAGGTAAACAAAAGAGTCTTGTTCCCATGGATGTCCGCGTCCTGATCATACCCCATATGTGATTGGTTAATGCAGTGCCTTAGCAGGATGATGTTACCATCTGGTGCTGTGAAAGCTGAACCAGATTTTTGCCACACAGGGTTGCACCATTTTGCCGGAGTCCCCTGTGGTGCTGGTTCCGGCCGTGGTAAACGCAATCCCCCATATAAATGAATGGAGAAGGCTGTGTTTTTCTCACATTTGAAACTCAGTCTGAATGCAGCCTAATGAAGAAGCTGTATTCATTTGCACACTGTTCATATACAGATACTCTATATTTATCTTTATCTTTGCACTATTTGCATCCATTGAACTGTTCACCCATGTAACTTATTGTTGTCTTCTTATTCTGCACTGTTTCATTCCATGTCATCCCATTGCACTAGTGTTAATGTACCCTGTTCATTACTTGTAATTTAAATCCATAGTGTGTTGTACATCGTACATTACCCTACATATCTTACTGTAAATATATATTGGTAAATTAGTGTTGACTGTTCATACTGTAGATACTGCACACTCTGCATTGCTGTTACCAGTATTACACTTCTGGTTAGATGCTAAACTGTATTTCGTTGCCTTGTACTTGTACATGGGTAATGACAATAAAGTTGAATCTAATCTAATCTAAAACCAGGAGTGATGAGTAACATGGCAGATGATTATAGTTGATACTCTGTCCCCCCATTTACATTGTGTTAGGTATTTTTAGTCAGATAGATATTGGTTAGACACTTCATGTATTAGAAATGTTTAGTGTAGACAGGATGTTTAGCTCAGGCTGTTAAATGCTTAGTCATTCTCATGAGTTGCTGCAGGTTGCTCATGGTCAAGGATAACTAGATAGAAAGTTGATGACTGTTAGAAGACAGGATGTTTAATATTATTATTATGACGTGTATAACTGTAGCCATAACCATAATATTTTCTTATGTTTAATGTTATGACATATCACTAGAGGTTGTGTTAGAATGTTTTAGCTACACACCACATAATGAACAGACAATCACACATTGATTTTTTTCATGCTTTGACTACTGCTCTGGCCAGCTGCAAAGCTGGCATCGGGAGACATCACGGTTTGGCATCTCTCTGTGTAGAATGGGGTTAGCCCGAAGTAATATAATGTATAGACCTGTTGTGGTTCAGGGTCTTTCATCTTTCAGCTGCCTGCGTGCATGTTGGAGGTGCAAGATACCTGAGCGTGTAATGTTAATTTTTACCTGTGTTCATTGAATAAATCAGCACTGTTTTGAAGTTACTTGGACTGCTTCGTCTCTCAGAGTTAGCGTGGTTAAAAGTACTGGGTCCAACACACTATATTCTGTGAACTCAAGGCACCTCACACTATATTTGCCCATTCATTGTTTCACACACACTAGGTGCTTTTAGACAGTAGAACTTTTTAATCGTTCCTAGAACTATTGGACAAAGTACCCCCTTTCTTGTGTGTCCGCATTGCAGAAACTGAAAACAATAATAATTCTTAAAACACCATTTTAAGGGACTTTTTAGCTCCTACTTCAGGGTAGGAGAAGCAACCACAATCGGAACCATCAGTGATGTAGGTGTACATTGACTGCAGCACTGCTAAAAACTATGTTAGCTGTGTAAACAATAGCGATCAATAAAGAATGTGAAGCTGTTGTCACCCCATGTTGAATTTTGGATAAATGTACCATTTTAAGACCATCACCCTCATTATCAAATATAGATACTGTATATACACTACATACATCTATAAGTTAATTTAAAAAAATAAATACTATCACATAGAGCTACTTACAGCAGCAGATGTTTCAACTATGTCCAAGCGCCCACTTTAGTGTTCGGTCTGAGCATAAACAAGACAGAAAGTCATTATTCGGTAGCTGTTTGTTCTTTCAACCAGCCCTTGTGAGGCTGCATGATAAACGGCTCCAAACTTGTGCTTGATCCCAGACATTTGCTCAAGCATGCGTGAATCTTCATTTGAGAAGTGTGTACCATTATCAGATCTGATTATTTCTGGTATACCAAACCGAGGGATTAATTCTTGTGTGAGCCATTTAATTACCTCTTTACCAGTTTCTGATTTTGTGGGAGAGGCCTCAACCCATTTAGAAAACGGATCCACACATACCAGTAAAGACCTTTTTCCTTTAACTCTTTTATCTGCACCTATATCAGTGAAATCAATGAACCCCCCCTTTGCCAAGCCATGCTTGCTTCACTGTAGGGGCCGCTTTGCCCCGAATTTCTCCTATGGCCTGCAGGCTCAACTCTATCACATGTACATGACCGCTCTCAGCGGATTTCTAAACCATATGTTTTGCTCCCAGAGCAGGACCTCCAAGGCCCTTGGTACCGGTACCGAGCTCCCAGAGCTCTGACCCCTTGGGTCCGAGTACTCGCTTCACTGGGCTCCCAGAGCTCTGACCCCGAAGGTCACCAGTATACGTCATGACGGAGCTTCCAAAGCTCTGATCCCTTG
>NW_018127972.1:1517902-1534530 GCF_001952655.1 Monopterus albus | reverse complement strand
CTCAGCTGAGTGTCTGTTTTTTGATGGCCTTTACACTTAATGATGGCCACCTGTTTGGGCAATAACAAAACTTGTTCTAATTTAAATAATTGTTGTACGTGTTTTACCGGAGAGCCAGCTGAAGTCACAAAGCCCTTTCTCCTCCAGTGACACAGGTCTACGTGTACTGCTTGTACAGCGTGTGCAGAATCAGTATAAATGTTCACCACTTTGTCTTTTGACAACTTACATGCTTGTATGAGAGCAATGAGCTCAGCCATCTGAGCTGAACTTGGCTGTGGGATCACATCAGCTTGCAGCACTCTGAAGCCAGCTGTTGTGTCCTCCACCACAGCATATGAAGCAACCAAACTACCTGTAGTAGTCTGATGGCTGTGTCCATCACAGTACAGGGTCAGCTATGCGTCAGGTAGCTGTTCCCAATACAAGTTTTCATGTAATCTCATTTCAATGTCTGTCTTGCTCACACAATCATGGCCTTTGGTCAGTGACCATCTGCGCAGCCATGTTTGTTCCTTCACTTGTGCAGTGTACTGTATGTGAGCTTGATTAAGTAACTGCTGTAAGTTCTGCATCCTCTTTGCAGACAATGTGAATGCTTTAGAGTCCAGAAATAATTTTACCGTGTGCGTTGTGTGTACGACAGTCTGATAGCCCATTGTGATGTGTGCTATTTGCAATATTGCTCGACCAATTGCAGCAACATGTCTCACACAAATGTCCTCTTTCAACATTATCTCGCTTAGAGCTATAGTACATCAACACCTTTCGATTGTGACTCTTACTGTCATCCCTGTGTTCATGGAATAAATCAACACTGTTTTGTAGTTACTTGGACTGCCTCGTCTCTCAGAGTCAGTATGGTAATGAAAGATACTGTATTACCCAGTTCTTTTAACCAGGAACTCAGAGAGACGAAGCGGACCACTTGGATATATTAAAAATATAACCGTGCTGGTTTATTCAAAGGATCACAGGCAAAATTAACATTACACGTCCAGGCATCTCCCACCTCCAGTCCTGCGCACAGGCAGCCCGGAAGATGAAAAAGCCCCCAAACCTAATAGCCTATACAATTTAATCACTTGGTTGGGCTAGCCCCATCCTACACAGGCAACGTCAAACCGTGACGTCACCTGATATGCCAGCTTGGCAGCTGACCAGAGCAGTAGTCAAAACATGGAGAAAATTAAAGTGTGTGGCTGTTGATTAGTGGTGTGTATCTAAAAACATACAGGACATTCAGGGACATGTCCGAACAGTAAGCCTCGGAAGATATTATGATTAAGATTACGGCTGAACATATCATGCTAATAACAATATTCATCCTGCCTGCAGACTCTTCAATCTAGTTGACCTTGGCCTAGATGCAGCCTGCAGAACTCATGACAATGAACTGAGCATTTAACAGCCTGAGCTAGACATCCTGGCTACACTTAAACATTCCTATACAACAAGTATCTAATCAATATCTAACTGACTAAGAAATTACCTAACAGTAAAAAGTACCGGGTACAACACTTCACTCACTCACAAAAGCCTGTTTGCAGTAAGTACTCTCAGAAAAGGCCGAGATGGAAGAGCTCTCTCTGCTTTCTGAATTTATCTTTCTGCAAGGTTTGTCCACAGTGATGATCTGACTGCCTCTCTCTCTCTCTGATTCTCCCTGATTTCAATAGAAGTGGAGATAGGGTGACACACAGAAAGAGAGGAGGGAGGGAGGGAGGGAGGTTTGGGTATCTAAAAGCGGCTCCAGGATCCATTCACATGCAAATGGCCCAAGGAGCTCCCACTAATCCCTAAGAGGAGAAGGACTACCCCCGCCCTTGCCCAGTGGCTGAGCTGCCAGTCAATGTGGGATGGAGGTGCAGGGCTGCAGCCACCACGGTTCCAAGTGGCTGTGACCTATAAAACAAAATAGTTTAATTCAACTGTGCCTGTTTAAGGTGACTCACTATCAGACCATTTCAACTGTTTTTACCATCCCACCCTTCTTCACTATGTTCATCACTTTATTTGTTTTATCTCTACATTTTCAAAAGTGCATTTTTGACAACCCAACAATTTAGGTTTTGGTTTAGGAACTGAAATCTTTCTAAACAATGTCCCCTTATAATTAAATTCAAAGCTGATAAAAATGCAAATAAGTTAATCTGGATCAACTTTAGTTATGCACTCACAGCATTGAGTAATGTTATGTCATTATGCCTGTATCAGGCTACATACAGACTATCATAACCAACTGATTGAAGGAGGTTGTTGACATTAAAGGAAAAACATCATAAAGTTTCCTACTAAGGTGTTGGGCCACCTTGTGCCACCAGAACAGCTTAAATGCTCCTTGGCTTTGACTCTCCAAGTCTCTGAACTCTACTGGAGGGATGAACACCATTCTTCCAAAAGATATTCCTTCATGTGGTGTTTTGATGATGGTGGTGGAGATGCTGCCTAACACATCACTCCAACATCTCAAAAAAGCTCTTCAACTGTATTGAGGTCTGGTGACTGTGAAGTCACAGCATATGATTCACATCATTTTCATATTGATCAAACCATTCAGTGACCCCTCATGGAGGCACTATCATCCTGGAAGGGACTAAACAAGTTTATCCATTAATATATCACCACTCTGTACGTGCCATGATGAATTTATTTTGGAAATGATAACTTTTAGTCATTCTTAACATCTAATTCTGAGTACCCAGATGATAAATGACAGATCAGTTTGTTGTAGGGGAGTGGTATTAGCTGGAAATATGAATAAATTAAATAAATCTGTAAAGCTGTAAACAAAGCCAGTAGATTTAATGTGAAAAATGTGGAGATTTTTACCCTCAGTAGGACTAAACTGCTGTGTACGATATTGTTTTGCTGTTAACCAGACTGACTGGAAATCAACAAATCATCACTGATAGTTTTGCAGTGGCCAATGTGAACACACCATTTACATAACAGTCACACTTCCCCTTTTTTTCACATTTCTCAGTCAGTCTCTTCCTGTGTGTAAAGACACATTCCATCCAAAACCAACTACTATTTTCTCTCCTCTGGTTACATCTCACATGAACTGACCATGATATCTATCCTGACCCTCAGGGAGGCTTACTTACAACTCTATACTAATACAGTTTTAATAATGATGAGGGCGTGATTCCCTAAATAATCTTATGGCAGAGGCAATCACAGAACCCACCCTACCAACCTTCTTAAGCTTAAGGCGTGTTTCCCAAATGCGATGTAAGATGCTCTTGACTGTAGATTAATAAATACCTCCTGAAGCTGCATGAGGGAAGCTCAGCGACCTGCTGGAAACTGCAAATTTCAGTTGTTTCTATTGATTCTGTTCATTTAATTGAACTATTAAGTTAAGTTATGATTGATAGTCCTACCAATACACAAAAAATTTGATGGACATTTGACTACACGTATGCATACAATAGAAACAGTAACATACTTATGAAACTGCAGGAGGAAACAAGCAGGAGGTAAATTGATCAAAGTTCACTTTCATAAACCTACTTTCACCCAGTAACCCGAAGACAACAAGCTGAAAACCATCATTGTTGGTTGAACAAGAAGCTGCTGTTTTCAACTCAACTGTACAAGTACATACATTCTGTATATACAAGAGTGTATACAGTTGCAAGAAAAGGTAATTGCAATGTTTGCAACTTCCTGGTTTTCTGCATAAACTGGTCATGAAATGATCTGATCTTCACCAAAGTCACAAATTTCAATAAACGACATTTCTAAGCTGATAAAACATCAACAGTCATTATCTTTCATGTTTGCGTTGGCCTTAATGTTATCTGTGCAGCAACTGTAAAGAACTCCACCAGTGACATGTGCTATGGTTCAGGTCTTTGCCTATATCTACATTTGGAGCATCTTGTCGTAATAGTGCATATATTTTGCCAAAGTACAAACCCATTTGTAAGTGACACCAGCAAATAGCAAAAGCTGTTATATGTTGGACAGACAACAGCACTGACAGCTTGCAAGCTTGCTTGGATTGTACAGCTTGGGAAGCTTTTTTTAACTCATGCTCTGATTTAGATGAACTAGCACACACTGTTTTCTTTCTACATAGTGTTCTGTGTACTAATAGATCTTGTGAAAACCACTATCTTTCCCAGTAACAGTCCATGGGTTACTAAAGAAGTAAAAAGCATCATAAACAAAAAGAAACAATTTTTGGGGGGTGGGGTGGAATAGTCAAGAAAAGAAAGCGATTAACAGAGAAGCAAGTAACAAGAAAAGAAAAGCTAAAATAATGTGTAAGGATATGGTTGAACACAAATATAGCAACAATGATTTGCAGGCAGCTTGGACAGGAATTAAACCCATGTCTTCAATCACTTGGAGGAAAAGGGAAACAGTGACAGGACATGTTAAACTGTTACTGTTGGTCACAGAAGTTACAGTACAGTTACAGCCTATAACTGTAACTAACTGCATACTACTACACACTGGGACGTTTTGTGATTTGAATAAACAACTTATAATACAATAACCAGTGTTCCAGCTTTTAACCTAACACTATAATTAATTTGTTAATCTTACTCATGAAAAGCACTACAATGTTGGGAAAAGTCCTTTCTATCAACAAAGTAATAGCTTTATTTCCAACAACCATTTCATTTCTCTTTGTGCTATAATTAAAATGTTATAAATATACAGAGCTCTGTTCTTTGTTCTGTGCTAAGATGCCAACACACTCACATCAGACAAGCAACCAAACTAGTTTTCACATGTTCAGATATGAAGTACCAACCCTGAAACACTTTCAGCACAGACCAACGAGTGCACGACCAGCAGCATAAATCAGCTCATGAAGAAAATCATGCTAGTGTAACATAGAAGTCTGAGGTCCAGTTGTATCAGCTGAAAACAGGAAGGACAGATGTGTTCTTTACCTGGTGTGGAGACACAGCAGTCAGCAGTGACACACATATACAACTGGGCAGGATGTCGCTTCACTGCCTGTGTGTGTGTGCGGAGGGGCGTGGCACTGTATGCGTGTATGTAAGTGTGAGGATGATGCATTTCCTGGCCTGTGGGGGAAACTGTTTCCTGGTTTTTTGCTGGCTATATAAAAACAATAACATACTGTTAGATGACAATAACTCTACACGTATATTCCCATATGTTTTTAACCTGTACACTTTGTGCCACTGTTAGATTCAACAAAATGTAAAGCATCTACTTGTACCTCCCTGTATCCTTTCAGATTTTAAAGCCACATTAATTGATTTTTGGCCACTTGGGGGCAACAGAATTCATGGCAGGAAAGAAAAGGATCATAGTAATCAACAGCTGTTTCACTGAACACATGAGCATGTGAGTACTGTTTTAAGATTGGTGTTAAAATGTGAATCTGTCCTTTATTTCAAGTGATTTTCCTATTATCAGCTTGTGCCAGTATGGAGTGTGGACAGATCTTCTGCCTTTGTGTACAGTCTGAAATGGAAAAATTCACATTTTAATGTTTCTAGTGTGATGGACCTTTTGTCTTGGTTCCTCCATATGTTGCCTCTGTGGCAGTGATGAATCTGAAAGCTGCATTTGTTCAGCCTGCTGGTCCCTTTCCTTCCTATGAATGACAAAAAGCTGAGTGGACAACTTTGCTAACTGAACACTGAGAGGTGATAGCATTCTTACATCACCCACATTATACTATATGATTCCCAGACACTTCACATTCCTGTCCCATTCGATCATCCCACACTACATAAATGCAGCTGCCCAGTGAATGTCCCCTATTCCTGTGACATTTCCAGTATCTATTTCCAATATGCAGAGTATACACATATATGAACATATCCCATCATTAACCATACTGTATCAAATAATTTCCTCTCAATTTGTCTCTCTCCAACATCATACTTGATAAAAAAAGTGACAAATACCTAAAAAACATACTTATCCATCCATCTATCCATCTATCTACTTACTTATCTTTGTTTGTTTGTTTGTTTACAGGGTTAGCATTAACCATGGCCTGATGGCCCGTGGCCAACATATATAACCAGCAGGTGGCCTGCTGTGGCCAGCAAGCTTTCACAAACCTTGACTGAGAATGAGACCCCATGCCTCTGTTCCACAAGCATCGCATTTCATTTGCACCTTTTAGATCAACATTCTACAAAAGTCACTTGTTGCCGGCTCGCTGCCGTTATGTCTGCGCTGCTGAGGTACGGGTTTACTAAGCCTAATCACTTCTAACCCAATTGCTAGAGAAGAACCAGAAACACTACTCACAAACTATGAAAGAAAACTGTAATGAAAACATAGGAGTGGAATGGAAGCTGGAGTTTAAGCTGTTATAATTGGACAAATAATGATACCTTCTGTGGTGTACACACGACTAACACAGGGACGATGCTGGGAGGGATGGAGGGAGGGAGAGAGTGTGTATCAGGCTCAGGAATGCATGAAGGGGTGCGAATAGACAACTGAGGTTTTCAATGAACTTGTTTTCACTTGAAAGAATAATAAAATATATTCATTCTGCATATGGATTTTGACAAAAAAACGGCTACAGTTTTATATGTATTATAGGTTTTTAACTGCTTTTTCTAATGTTTCTATTGCAGACATAATTGGCTCAGGCACAGTGCTGGGAGGAAGCAAAAGAGAGTGGAAAGAATAGACTAAATTAAGAGACAGAACATACAGCACATGTGTATGTTTACAAAGGACCTTCAGTTTTAAGTCTAAATGTATGAGACTGATTCATGAAAGTGCTCTGAGTATCCTACATGTATTTTGTTGCTCTGAGTTCCTACAGCAGAGCACACTCGAACCCTTGGAGCCCGGTTATCTGTGTCAAAAATTCATAACATATCATAACTCATTCACATCTGAAAACACAGACGTGATATACATTATATTAATCAATGTGACTTACACTTTCAGCATCATCCATTAATCTACTGCACTCACCAATCCAGAGATGTAACATCCTGGCTCACAGTATTTTAAACTGCTGCGTGTTATTTGGTGGCATGGAAAACCCTCCAAACCCGGAAATCTATTACTCAATTGCATTCCTTTGCTGTTTTGCAATGCAGTACTCTTTTCTGCTTGGTACTGTTTATGTATGCATTAAAATAATATCCTGCTATCAGAAAAAAACATGAAAAGGAAACATACTCAGTATTCTTTTGATATAATTAAGATGTTTGAGATTCAATTCAATTCAATTTGTCTATTGCCAAATCACAACAAATGTCTCAAGACACATAAGGTCCAGGCAGTTTGTCTTTAAAACATGATAAACAGCTTATAGTTGAATTAAACATTAAAGAAGCCTACTGATACATTAAACATATGAAATCCAGACAAGAATAAGCTCATACTTTTAAAGTCCTGTACAATGCTCATTATAATATTATTACACACCCAAACACTTACAGACAGGTTAGTAGAAGAATGTAGAGCGGCTGCTTCCTAGCAAATGTTGACATGCAAACACAAAGGAACACGCTGCCATCAAAGGACCCTACTGATCCTCTCTCTCCTTCTCTACTCACCCTATCCATTCACACAATCCTCCTGGATTTCTGCTGTATATGAACGCTGGCTACGTGCATGCTCCTGTCTGTTGTTTTTCCAGAAAAAGTACTATAATTTTCTCAACCTTCAAAGTCTGGACTAAACACACAGTCTATCTCTGTGTGACAAGTGGTTGATGGCGGTGCTTTAATTGCATAACTTAATTCACATGCCAGACTTCACACACCAAGCTTTTCAATTCCACCTAACCACCCAGAATTACACTGAAGACAACTGGGCTCTGTATGTGTGTGTTTAAGGAGCAGACACATACTAACACTGTTCATCCCTATGATCCTTTCTTTCCTCTGCCATGGTGGTCCTGTTTACAGTATGTCAGCAGGATATATTAAAATGCAGAGAGAATTTGTTTTTCATTTGATGAAAGGTTAGCTCAATAACAAAAACTCATGGATGCAGATGGCCATACATGCATAAAGCATACTCCATTTTCAGTCTTTAATCCTAAACTGTGATGCATAAAAGGAAAATATATTGTTTCAGTTTTAAAATACACTTTCTACTCTATCTGTTATATGCATTTTAACCATATTTCTTATGCCATTTTAAAATGACACATTTTTTCACCGTTCTTGCTGCTATTTTCTTTTGTTGACATATTACTATATTACTATTATTATAATTCACATTAGAATAATTAGAATATTTCCTCCCAAAAAGTGGTTTATTATTTCATAATACATACTGTTTCTGCCACATATTTGTTGTGGCCTGTTTGAAACCAAATTTTAGATAATACGTGCACAAATCTCCAAGTGAATGTGATGTATGTTGCATATAGTTGGTGCTACTCCAACGTGAGATATTCAGCTCACTGTTCATGACTCTGACTCACTTGCAGTTTTGAATAGTTCATTCCAGTATGAGCCTCTAAAATTCTTGGGCTTCTAATAGTGTATTATAGACCATCTCGTCTTCAAAGCTGCCTCCACTAACAGGTCAGCTCGGCCCCCTCTACCAAAAAGTTCCCCAGAGGAAGCCTTACATTGTCAAAGAGGATTTTGAATTCTTCTGCAAAGAGTATTCTGAAGAATCGAATCCACATGCAGATTAAATGTACTATATAATCCTATTACTACATTTTAAAAGAGGTGGTGTACACTTGGTAATTGAGTGCCTCGTAGTTTGTGGTCTGATGTCAGAGATGTGAACAGGCTGAAATTAATTTGAACTATTCTGAACTCTTCTATGACGACTTAACCTGTGTTCAGTGTAGGACTAAGTAGGATTTGTCAGGCCTCAGTGCTTCCCCCAGGTGGTGAAAAAGTCCATCTGCATAATCTCTCTGTCCAAAATAGACACACACACACACACATAAACAGATAAACTGTGCTGACTGCAAGGTGAAGAGTTTGTGGTATTTATCTAAACTGTCTGTAAGCTGCCTGTGAAGCAAAACTAAGCTCACCTCACACATCAACAGTGAAAACAATAGCTGACAGAAAGCAGACCTTCTTTTACAGGAAAGGCTTTTCTCACTACCTTACAATGGGGGCTATGGGGAAAGTGCTTGTTGGGTTGGATCCCCATGGATGGATCCAGATTAATTTGATGACCCCTTAACCTTTCCCCCTCCATCATCCTAATATAAAACTTGCTCAAAAAGCAAGGACTGGCATGAGGAGTTGCACACATTCATGATCCCTAGAAGATAAAAGTTTTTGATTTCTTTCTTTTTGCTTAATCCTGAGCAATTAATGTTTTAAGCCCAAACACTGATAAGGCTCTATATGCTATCACAATGCTATCTGCATTCACTTTGCTGCACAGATCCATGTAATGCAAATGTCTTCACATCCCCACGTCCACAGGAAACCCAAAAAATGTGGCACTGTATCAAGTGTACAGTGTGAACACCTCTGGCCACTTCACAGTAGTATGAAGGAAAATGTGCCCAGTTTGAGTCAGCGGGGGGGTATGAACACTGACGGCTGAGGCACAGTAGTACAAGGCACTGTGTTGACCAATGAAATGCATTTAAGCACATTCCTGGTTGATTACTTGTAATGGGAATCCCGTATTTCTACAGTTTATCTTGAAATCATCGTGACAAAAGTTAAAATTATTTCTGCTGTGAGAATTTTTCAGTCTGTGAATAATAATGTAATCCTCTGGGCAGAGTTTTGTCATTTGATAATCTGCCTGGAAGCTTAACTCCTTTATGCATAGTGGTCACTACAGTGGACAGAGATTCAAATTCAATATCTTGTACGCCTGGATGGGTTTGGTCCCCACAGGCTGTGAAAAAAAAACCAGTGCCGGCCACCTAGTGGCATCCACATGTAAGTGCAGGAAAAAGCCCCAACATCCTAAATGGCCAAAAGAATGTTGGGTATGCCAAGCACCCCCGCGATATCTGCCCAGTCTTCTTTAGAAGAACATTTGCAGATAAATTAAGATGGTGATATCAAGTAACATGATATAATAATTTTATATTTCTGATTTTCATATTATGTGTCCCCTAAAGTGGACATCATGCTTTACTAATACTGTCCATAATAACATTTTTAGAGTAAATCAGTTAACATGTTATAATTATTTAATTTCTAGTGTTTGCTGAAAAAAAAAATTCTAATTAAATTAATTGTATGACTAGCATTTGTACATACTGAAGTCAGGTTTGGCTCAGCGAAACACTGGCCCCAGTTCACTGAAAACAAAGAATGTAAACAAGTGATGTCGCATTGCACATTACTGCATCTGCATGCAGCGTCTTGCGGCTGCATGCTTTGTCAGTTTTCATAGTAGACAGAACTGAGAAACTGATGTACATGTCAACAATGCAAAGGAATCAAATAGATTGCAGGTTTTTATTTTGAGATTTATGGACAATATTATGGCAGAAACTAACTACTTTCATTACCAGTTAATCTGTTGATCCATTAAATGTCAATCAGAAAATAACAAAAATTGCTGAGTGAGAAAGTTCGGCTGGTATGCGTGTATCGATACTATGGGAAATGAGTATCGGAAACTTTTCAGCTTTATGGAATCAATATGTATTGAAAAATGGATATTTTTCACAACAGTTTCCATGTGTTGAACATTCACTCTGTGAGCGTTTTTTCTTGTGTGTGGTGGCTACCGCTGCTGTGGCCCCCAGCCACTCTCTGTTTCTCCTTCTATCTCCTTCATAAGCACAATCCATGCCAGAGATAAGAAGTGTGCCTATGGCAAATGAAACATTATTCTGATCTGTTCTTATAAATGGGCAGGTGGATAGACATAGGTAGATGAATGGATAAACCAGCCTCCTTTGTTAACATGCCTGTATGTAATGTACACAATACCCAGGGACAGATGTGGAGCAGATAGAGTATCTCATCTTGAAAATTGGCCTCTGAATTGTAGATATAAAACTATAGATGTTCCACCATGTATTTGTAAACCTTATGAGGTTACTCTTGCTTTGCACCTCCACATGCAGGCCAAAAGTTTGTGTCCACGCTGATGGTCCACACAGCAAAAAGCTCGATTTGAAGTATGAATAGGAAAGCATATGTGTCCGTTGTCTGTGTCCACGTACGCATGAGTGTATGCACAAAGCATGTCTGTCCCTAATTCTGATGTATTATCTGTTTCTATATACAAGTAAATATTATGGTGACCTCTTGCAACCATATGACCTGAGCAAAGGAGTAATTTAGGTGATACAATATGCAAAGCCAGAAAGTCATTGTTAGGTGACAAACTGAAGGGACAAATGACCTGTACAGATCAGAGGACTTGTTGCTCAAGAGGCAGACTAGATGGTGTAATGGTGGTGCTAGAGAAAAGATGAATGAGTTACTAAAAACATGAATTCATCCTCTAGGGAACATATCACCTGTGACTATAATACTTTGTCACGAACAAAGGAAAATTTTGACCAGAGTTGCTGCTAGATGAAATGTCAGAGTCAACAAAATTACTCCAAAGTCTTACATGCTTTAGTGAGATGCCTTTGGGAACAGTAATTACACATTTTTTCAGGTGCTGCATATACCTCTAGTGACACTGCTTTCATGGCAATGATTATTTTGTCAGTCACTTAGTGACTTTGAAATATCTCAGCAGTTACTGGATATTTGCTCCATCATGAGGTTTTGTGTGAACTGTCTCAAAAACTACTGGGGAGTATAATTAAGGAGATCCCTTCTTAATATCATTCCCATCAGCCTGAGCTTTACAGTCAGCTAACCATCCTAAGTAACAACAGTTCTGTAAACTGCAGTGGATCCATATAGAGTGTAATTATTCATTACAGTTTACAGGACCGTGTGACTCAAAGAAGCTCATGCGGCAAGCTATAATCTGTGTTTAAAATAACATTTTCATACACATTAATTTCCACAAAGTAGACACTTTACACATTATTGTAGCTCTGACTGAACAAGCATATGCAGAACACTTAGCACAGATGTATGTTTAAGGAGAAAGGCGCAAATGAATAAATCAGTCTTGCGATAAAAAGAACAAGCAGTGACTTAATCAAGATAAAACTGCAGTCAGTCAGAAAATCAACATTTTTATCCAGCCCTATCCATCCTGTTTACATCTGAAAGTGTTAGAACGAGAACTTGTTCCAAATGGCCAAAATGGAAAGAGGAGTGAAAAGCCAGTTGTTACAGGCATGGAAATATGATACCATCTAAACAAAGGGATATAAGGGGACATTTATAGACAGTCAGCCCTGAAAGCGTTGCGCTCAGTTGTTCACAGAAAATGTGAGATAAAGAGATAAATCCGAACTGCCACTCAGACTGACTGTCAGATTGTTGGTTTCAGAAAGTTACATACATTTTGAGACACAGCTGCTCTCCAATTCCTAGACATCAGAACAGTATGGGAGGAGAGGCTTTCCAAAGCTGTTCAACCACTCAAAAAGCATCTCTGATGAACTATACACAGTTTAACTGTCTGGGCCCAGGCACCTATCCAAAAGATACGTACCTATGAAGGTCGCATACCTAAGACACTTCTCTGATTGGTTCCAACTAAGGGGGTGATAGCGGACCAGTGTTATACAAAAACCACTGTTACACTTGTTCTGGGTCACTCACTCTGCAGACTGCATGATATTCTTTATGACTACGTTCACACTGCAGGTCTTAATGCTCAGATCGGATTTTTTGCCAAAATCCAATTTTTTTTGTGCTGTTGTTCACACTGTCATTTAAATGCGACTGCCATCTGTCTCATGTGTGATCAGTATACAGCCCTGAAGTTACCCACATGCACAGAAGAGGATGTGACGTCAGACGCAGCGTACTGTGTTTACGGAAATAAAAATGGATGTGGCTCGTGATAGCATGTGCATAGCAATGTACCTGACAATTTGCAATCGACATAAAGACATAATAAGAAGAAGAATATCAAGAAGAAGGAGAGCACAAATATTGCTTATGGCCTTTTGTGGAGCAGTGGCTGCTACCTCTGTACAGAGGAATGTGTGGGTGCGGAGTCGGAGCCAGGACTGGTGGGATTCTGTGAGGGGCTTCACGGATACAGAATTCATTAATAATTTCCGAGTGAGAAGGAAACATTATCACCACCTGAATCACTGTTGTCTGCCATTTTTTTATTACCCCTCGCCTCCTCCAGCGCAGAATTGTGACGTCTGTCGCATTTCAATGACATAAAAATCGCATGAAATGCGACCTGGCCGTTCAGACTGAAGTCACATTGCAAAACATCGGATACGTATCCGATTTAGGACCACATATGAAAGTGGCCTCGGTCGGATTTGAAAAAATCGGATTTGTGCTGTTCACACTGTCATAAGGAAATCGGATATGGGTCGCATTTAGGCAAAAAGATCGGATTTGAGTCACTTCACCCTGCAGTGTGAACGTGGTCTATGACTCACTGAACTTTCTTGTAAGAAATAAAATACATAAAGGTAGCTTGGTTGTTCACTCTTTATTTCTCCAGACTAATGTTAAAATTTCCATCACAGTATTTACAAAGGTTACTTTGTACATACTGTGTTTGTGTTTGTTTGTGTTTGTTTGAAGACTAGTTAACATTCCATGTTCCCTTCTGCTTGTTGTTATCCATGTAAGTTATCATATCTACAGTGTAAAATCAATAAAAGTGGCTATCATAGTAATAAAGCAAAAGGCCTATTTCACATTGGCAGAAAAACGATATGAAAAAGTGTGGAGGCATTGACAGCAGGGTCACTGTGAGGGTCAGGGTATTGACGTAGCAGTAGAGGAAAGCACACACACTGCAAACAAAGAGACAAACCCAGGACTCTGGTGACACACATGATTTTGTACATATGCAGTTGCACCTCACTGATGACCCACACACACACATACACACACACACACCCCACACACAAAATGCATATATCTAATCTACATCTGTTTCTTCATCTATTGTTGTATCTCTATTATTTTCTTTCCCTCTTTCCCACTCTCTTCTCTTGATTCATTCAGCTGAAGCGTAAACTACATTATAAACTGACAATGTGCGTCTGTAGTGCGTGCACATCCTTGTATGATGGTGTCTGATAAATAAAACTGTCACATCACTCAATTCACCACAAATTACTGTTTGCTCAGTGAGCTGGATTGTCTATGATGAAAACCAAAGAGCTGAGGATGAACACAAACATACACCTGCATACACAGAGAGCAAGCCTACAGCTTTCATTTTCAACAGTGAGATTAACTATAACAATTTTGGAACTGCTGTTTAGACTCTCTCACTACATTTACATTACAAATCTCAATATTCAATTCCAATCTTTTTGTCTGATCCAATTTTTTAGTGTTGAAGGTTCACAATCATGTTTATAAGTGGCATGTATCTAGCTCTGAGGTGAACACCCTTGAGCTCCTAAATGGCCATGCATGCAAGATTTAACTTACATGTGCATCATGTACAACAATCAAATTGTACAATTGCAAAAAGTTTCTTTTAATTTGGCATGATCAGAAGCTTCTCCATAATAGTTCAACAAAGGTAAAGCATCCTCATCTCTCCACTGACCCCCGTATGTGTTGCCTTTCTTCTTGATGTTTATTTTTAACCAATCTGTGAGAGGTCAACACCATTGACTGTATGAAATATGGACACCGTGACAGCTCCCAGAGGTGAAGTTACCGTGACTTGTTTGCCCCTGGCTGGTTGCAGTATAGGCCATAAATCCCACCTCATCCATCTTAGCAGATGGGACATGGGCCAAAATTAAAACTCAAAGTACAAATCAGATAAAATTTTTCCCAGAGGTCACTTCTGTTGTTTTTGGTAGATATTTATCACACTGACGTGTGTACCAGTGGTCACTTTTCTGGCACGTTTGTTTTTATTTTATTTAGTTATTTGATGATATAAAAAGGGGTGTATTTTGGATGATTTGACAGTTTAGATTAGTGACCTGGGCCTGTGATAGACTGGCATCCTGTCCAGGGTGTACCCTGGGATTGCATGGTCAGATATCAGATCTAGGACCATATATGGCAGTGGCCCAGAAAAAAAAATCCAAATTTCACACATCTTTGAAAAGATCAGAACTGAGTCATGAGGTGGGAAGAAATCAGATTTCAGAGTCATTTTGAGAGGTAATGTGAAAGTAGCTTATTTTCTCCTTCTGTGTCATGCATGAAGCATTCAGGCACAGCATTAAAGTATAGGGTTTGTATGGGTGTTAAGTCCTCTCATCAAATCATTTTTACACATTTGTAAATCTGGGATTTATCTTTAGAGCTACAAACATGCATTTGTGGCCTTCTTGAGATGCACACAAATCGATGTTTATCCATTTGTAACCTTTACTGTATTTGTAAATCACCAAATACACATATGTGGCTTGTTATGATAGGATTGTACACCCACAAGTATGAACATTGTGCCAGTGTTCAAAACCCAACACACAATCACTGAAGTTACATGTGTTAAAGAGAAGAAAATAAAATTTAAGTGTAAAAATATAATTGGGGTTGCAGATAATCAGAGCCATTGATTACCATTGACAAGTCATTACAATCTCCACACCGTATAGTGTTGACTTTCTGGTATAAATTTAAGACCCAGCTGAGATAACTCTGATCATATCACTAAAACATCACCAGTGTTATTTTGTCAGACTTGACAAAGCTCCTCCAGAACTACAGGAGACTGTCAGGTCTGCTCGGCGTGACCTGCCTCTCTTCCTCCTTCCTCCTTGAGCGAGACTGTGACACACCCCAATCCATGAGATCAAAGGGGAGTTAGCTCAAATGGTAGAGCGACTGAATAGAAACAGAAGTATAAAATGAATCTTTCCCTGATCATTTTGGTCTTGTCTCCTACCTCTATCCTAGCCTGCCATGACTGTGAGCCTAGCCTGCCATGACTGTGAGCCCAGCAGTGTTCACCTATAGACCCCTTTCTCCACAGAAAACACGTTAAGAAAGCAGAAGTCAGAAGAAAGTCAGGACATCGCTTATATTAGTTTGAGGGAGACTGTGACAGGCCCCCATACACAGAGCGAAAGGGGAACTAGCTCAAATGGTAGAGCGTTCGCTTCGCATGTGAGAGGTAGCGGGATCGATACCCGCGTTCTCCAGAGAAACTCAACTTTTAGAGTGTACCTGGACACACGAAAAGTGCTTTGAAGCACAAATTACAAGCATGACACAGGCTTTGTTCATGTTTCATCAGAACAGTGTTGAAAAGCTACCCAATGTAGAGATTGGAAAAAATATCATATAGTTACAATATGTAGAAAGTTTTTGGCACAGATCAGACTTTTTTTTTATGATAAAAATTAAACAAACAGTGCCTGCTAATCTACTGATTTATGTACATCCCATTCTTGCTGCACTCACTGTTTCAGTCTGCCATGACTGTGAGAGACGCAGTGGTCACTTTCAGACCTTTTGACCACAGAAAATGCTTTGAGAAGGGAGAAAGAAACCAGTCTCCTATACAAGAACTTTCTTTTATTTTCCTCTTGACAAGTTTGCATTTACAGAGCCTCACAGGAGGCCTCTCACAGGACAAGGAAGGAAAGGCTTAACGACAAGGATGGGATTCGAAACCATGCGTGCAGAGCACAATGGATTAGCAGTCCATCG
>NW_018127972.1:1505725-1509790 GCF_001952655.1 Monopterus albus | reverse complement strand
ATTTCTAGGTCACTGCCAGCGCTTTTCACATAGGAACAGGAAAGTCTGAAAACGTGACTGAATAGGAACAAAAGTATAGAATGAATCTTACCCTAATCATTTTGGTCTTGTCTCCTAACTCTATCGGGGTAGCTAGGATACAATGATTGTCGCACTCACCATTTTAATGTGCTATGACTATGTGAGGCCAGCAGGGTTCGCCGTTAGACCCTTTCTCCAAAAAACAACACATTAAGAAAGCAGAAGTCAGAAGAAAGTCAGGACATCGCTTATATTAGTTTGAGGGAGACTGTGACAGGCCCCCATACACAGAGCGAAAGGGGAACTAGCTCAAATCATTTGCATTTACAGAGGCTCACAGGACAAGGAAGGAAAGGCTTAACAACGAGGATGGGATTCAATCCCATGCGTGCAGAGCACAATGGATTAGCAGTCCATTGCCTTAACCTCTCGGTGCACATGGTTTCTTTTAGAGGAAAAACGCAAATTTCCAGGTCACTACCAGCACTTTTCACATAGACACAGGAACTGAATTTAAACTTTGAGGCTGGAAAGAAAGAAAACACAACTGAATAGAAACAGAAGTATAGAATGAATCTTTCCCTGATCATTTTGGTCTTGTCTCCTCACTCTATCCTAGCCTGCCATGACTTTGAGCCCAGCAGTGTTCACCTATGGACCCCTTTCTCCACAGAAAACACGTTAAGAAAGCAGAAGTCAGAAGAAAGTCAGGACATCGCTTATATTAGTTTGAGGGAGACTGTGACAGGCCCCCGTAAACCAAGTGAAAGGGGAACTAGCTCAAATGGTAGAGCGTTCGCTTCACATGTGAGAGGTAGCGGGATTGATACCCACGTTCTCCAGAGAAATTCAACTTTTATTGTGTACCTGGACACACGAAGGGAGAAAGAAACCAGTCTCCTATACAAGACCTTTTTTTTACTTTCCTTTGACATGTTTGCATTTACAGAGGCTCACAGGACAAGGAAGGAAAGGCTTAACGACGAGGATGGGATTCAAACCCAGGCGTGCAGAGCACAATTACAGAGGCTCACAGGACAAGGAAGGAAAGGCTTAACGACGAGGATGGGATTCAAGCCCAGGCGTGCAGAGCACAATGGATTAGCAGTCCATCGCCTTAACCTCTCGGCCTCCTCATCTCGGTGCACAGGGTTTCTTCTAGAAGAAAAATGCAAATTTCTAGGTCACTGCCAGCGCTTTTCACATAGGAACAGGAAAGTCTGAAAACGTGACTGACTAGGAACAAAAGTATAGAATGAATCTTACCCTAATCATTTTGGTCCCATTACAACCTCCAGTTTTTAAAGATCAACTAATTGAGTCTGATTAGCTATTTTGACTTGTAATTTTTCACTGTTGAAACATACATGCATAGCAGCTTTGCACTACGCACGTCCATAACCAGCATCTCTGTGTATGCTGTATCAGTTTGTTTTACACAGAACATTTCACATTTTTCTACAGCATAAACATTGTGTCCATGTGACAACTTTTCTTTTGTGTTGTAATTATCATGACACGTGCACATAAACACACATCACCACAAGCAGTGTTTTTAAGATGTTGAATCTTTTAAAAGCGTCTAGTCCACCATCCTTTAATCCATGGCGCTCTGATTTACCAAGTACTTATTCACTACTGAGTCTAACCTTTGCTTCTTATGCCACACTCAGTCATAGCCCCTAACTTTCTCATTCTTTTTCTTTCTCTGTGCCTGTATTTGAAATGGAAGTTAAGAGTCATTCTATATGCAATTTCTTTTGAGGTTCATTTTTGCCTGTCACCCTAACCATTACATACTTGTCAATGTCTCCAACACTGTCTGTCACTGGGTGTGAGTATCTGCGTGTTCATATAACAAGCCTAAAGAGCCAGGGTGAGCTAATCTTATCTGTTACAGGAAACACATTTCAGAGCCTTGAACCAAACAACTGGACAGGAAACTGGGTTCTAATCTGAGCTTTTGGGAAGGACAACTAGCAAGCTGAAACAGCAACAAACAGCAGCAGAGAGGACGTTCTGTTATGAAAATGACCAGCTGGCTATTGTATGTGCTGGACCACCCAACTGTGCATCATAAATACATAGCTTTCTTTCTGTTTCCTGTCATGGATTCATAAGGTAGACTTGGAAAAAAAAACATCTGTAAGTACTAAGTCAAAGGACATTGGGCTTCACGTTTATCATATTGAATGAGTGCAAAAAACATTTTAAAATCCATTTGAATATGAATGTTCCCCTTGATCTTTCTCTCATCATCCACTAACTCCTATTTCATGAATTTTGATCACTTCACAGTGGACTCTGCAAGATGTGTTAGTCTGGTGTTCACACACAGATGATAATCTCAGTTTCTAATGTTCATTCACTAATGTAGACTGTGGCTAAATGATGAAAGCAATAAACAACAAAACACCATTTCTGGCCATTTAATGTTTAATCTTGGGTACCTCTAGATTAGCTTTGCATCCATCATAACGCCAAATAGTCTGTAATTATTTCAGAATGACGAAACCAGAGTCTCTTCCTAAAAACAAGAGGATAGTTCGTGAATGTGCACAACCACTGCTGCCAGTGTTGTGTCGAAAGTGGACAGCACAATGAATTGCAGCAGCATTAATTAATATGGCTTTTTCCTCCATAGACAGATAAACAATTGTATACAGTATGTACTGATGAAAAGAGGTGTAACACTCTAAACAAATCAGATAACTGAAAAACCTATATTTTAACTGGCATACTGCTGACATAGTAACTTCTCTAGCTTTACAACAATTCTCTCTAGTGTTACAAAAACCACACATTAACAGATAATGTAACGTGTATTTTTTAAAACTTAACATTAAGTACCACCGAGTAGTGGAAACATCACTCCCTTTCAAGTAGCTCCACGGTCGGTGAATCCAACCAGTGGTCACTGCGTCTTCCCCCACACGACCACATACATTCCCAAAATAGTAAAATTGATTCCAATAGGTAGCGTAGCACTAACAACATCATGGATCGTTAATCCACTCGTTAACCAGCAACACATCACATGTAGCAGACACACTGGCCTCAAGCAGTCAAAACAAACAGGTACTGTGCTCCAGGGGGGCTTCAATGGCTGGCTGATCATAGGTTAGACCCGGTCAGGTAAAACAGCAGGTCCTTGTACAAGAACATTCCCAGACATGCAGTAACCTCAGGCCCTGAACTTTTCTCCACATCCTTCGGTCACAGTGCAGTAGCAGAAGGTAAAAATACAGCAACAAATTCGAAAAATTGCACTTTTAAAACGGCACCGGTGGATGTCAGGCAAGCTCACCTGAACGTGCAACTGGCTGGAGATTATGACCGAGTTTCTTCTGCATAGATGTACTAGAACATACTAGAACAACCTCATTTTTTGAGCTTTAGGCCACATCTAAGATGATAATTCACCATTGTAACATTGCAGATAAGTCATAAAACAAGCAAAAGCATGCCATGGGCTCTTTAAGGTCTCTGTTGGGACACCCTAAACACAGGACTCCCAAAACAGGTAGACTGGAGTTGAGTGTGAAACCATCATGACCATGACAGCAAGGACCCTAGATGGTTGGACAAGAGGTAACATAAGCCCTCAACATAAGACAGCTATGTTATTACCTGACAGAATTTCCACAGTTGGGTTATGATGATGGTGAGCTAAGAGACAGGAAGGAATGGAGAACCAATGAAGCAAAGAGGTGTGGGAAACTGAAGGGGAGATAAGAATGCTTTCCCAAAGTGGAGAACATGTATAGAGAGATATAAACAGAGAAATCTATGAGGGTAGGGGAACAATGAGAACAATATCAGGGTTTCCCCCTCCATAGAAAGGCTTAGGTTCAGTGCGTAAATGTTTTGGCAGAATGCGCAAGGCAAATGAATGCAAAAAGGCAACATAACAGAATGAATATAAAAATAATGGTGAGTTATGTGCACTGGAAAAATAACGTAGCCTCCACAAAGAATACATCAAGGAGCCTTTAACTTTGTTGGGGAGTAATTCTTGTTGTGATGATACAGTATATACATATA
>NW_018127972.1:1499010-1505530 GCF_001952655.1 Monopterus albus | reverse complement strand
AGGGTATCCCCCGCCTCTCACCCAATGTCAGCTGGGATTGGCTCCAGCCCTCCTTCGACCCTCTTCAGGATAAGCAGTATAGGTAATGGATGGACAGATAATTTTAATCCCCCCCAAATTATCTGGTCATACAACAATGATCTGTATTCAATATATGACTAGAGACATTTGACTGCATTAGTTTATGGGCTGGATTTCTGCATTTTCATTAATGATTGATAAGATAAAACACAACCTTTTCTACTACAGTGAAAGTTTGATTTTGCCAACTGCTTCTGTGGTTCTATTTTTTTAAAAGTCTTTTCTGCTTTGCGTTCTTCTCCTAACTTTTCCTCTGTGTGTTTCTCTAAGAGTAGAGAAAGGGAGTAGAGGAAAAGACCCCGGGTCCTCATTTTTGTTTTTAGGTTTTGTATGGGAAACAAACCACCTAAGTAAAGCAATGTGTAGAGCAAAACAATCATTTCACTGTGAACAGGCATTGCTGCACATTATCCTGTTATTTAAACAGTGAACACAGATGACAGCTGTGATGAAACTGGTGCCAAAGCTCAGACTGAAACTGAGTTCTGCACAAATTGTTTATGTAAAAAATACAATAAAGCAGAAGCCAGTACAGATGTGGCATAATAACATCAGTGTCACAACTGTAAACTTTGGAGGATAGTGATGCCTGTCAGCTTCAACCATCCTCTATGCCAGGGGTAGGCAATCCCAGTCCTCAAGTACCACTGCCCTGCTTGTTTTACAACTATCCATGCCCTACTCACTGCTTATTATTTGGATCAGATGTGTTCAGTCAACCAGAA
This sequence comes from Monopterus albus, assembly GCF_001952655.1. NCBI lineage: Eukaryota > Metazoa > Chordata > Actinopteri > Synbranchiformes > Synbranchidae > Monopterus > Monopterus albus. The sequence continues at coordinate 1,504,724 of NW_018127972.1, read as the reverse complement.
GCTGGAAGATATCAATTCACTTTGCCTTTCCTTACTTCACCTTCATCTAAGATGGTATCTTCCAGCTTTTGATTGACTGAACACACCCGATCCAGGTAACCAGTACTGGGTAGGGCATGGACAGTTGGAAAACAAACAGGGCAGCAGCACTCAAAGACCAGAACTGCCTACCCCTGCTCTAGGCTGCATATTTAACCATGTCTTTTACAAACTGTGTATTCATCCAAAGTGTATATATTCACACATGCACACGTACAGCACTAATCTAAGTCTGATCTGATTAATATAATGGCAGCTTGTATAAACTGAATCCATGTCAAGAACATGTGTATTCTTCTACTGTAGTGTTATGGTCTTGTCAAGTTAGTGCTTGATGTTGCGCAACACAGGTGAATGTCTAAAACATACAAATGCAGATGACACACCCAAGGCACACAAAGAAAAGATATACACACACATACACAGATGACCGTTGAACACACCTGATCACTGTTGCAAGTTATTTACCCGCCACTGAAATCACTCCTGCCATTTTTTTGCCTAATGAACCACAGGCACAGATGAATGCACACAAGATCTTATATAGTTATAGATTACAGAGAAAGACTACACATGCAACATTTTAAGCACTTTCCATAAACCATTTTACCTTCTTGTTTCTTGTTCCCCTGTTTCCTTGAGGGTTTGAATGTGATCTCAGTAGGGCACTCTAATCCACATAACAACTGACCTTTGCTTTGAACTGTAGGGTGCTGGGTCACAGCTGCTTGGGTGGTATCAGAGATGACTGGCCGGGAGAAGGAGACAATCCTCTGTAAGATGGCGCTTACACTGTCTCTGGCATCACCTGCAACATCCTCCAAAGACCAAATGGCTCCAGGGCTGGAAGGACTGCTTGGGGGAAGCTGGACAGCTTGGGGCACTGAGACACTCCCCACCTGGGAGCTCTGGGCTGGATAAAGGCACAACGGGGAACAGGTAATCTCTGGGACAGGCACAGAGCCCTGTGAGGGAGCTGGAGAACGTGGGGAGAAAGGTAAAACGAGATAGTTGAGGGAGGAAGTTGGAGTGTCAGAAGAACTGTCAAGGCTGCTGATAGATGCTGAAGGACTGGCTGAAATAGATGGTGGGCTGGTGTGGTGCTGGACACCTCCTGTGCTCCTTGAAGGAGGCTTGAATGGGTTGGGAGTCATGGATCCTTCTTGGGTCTTGGTGGGAAATGTAGTTGAATTGCTGCTTACCAAGCTCTCCAGATCTAAGGGAAACTTGTTGAGACGTGGTATCTCTTTGGCCTTAGAATAGGGTGACTTAATGACCTGGGTCCGTTGCTGCTGGCACTGGTTTCTTGAGCCATAGTAGCCCTCCTCTCCAAAGGAATTGGCATTATGAAGATAGCTGTTCCAGTCAGCTTTAGCATTGGCATATGTCAACCCTGGAGACATCCTGCCTCCATCTCTTTGCATACTCACCATTCCTCCTCCTCCATCATGTATTTGATGGTCTAGGCTGGGCATGGAGCCATGGTTCACCCCCTGAGGCTCTGAAATACACAGTGGCCCATGATTCATCTTGGAATGGAAAACACTCCCATGGGATGAGAACTTCTTAAGGTGGTGGGTGCTTCCCAAGGGGGAGCCTCCTCCTAAATGCTGTTGTGGGAGCTGGGGCTGGTTTTGGTCGTACTTCCCTTGAGGTGACCCCAGCTTGGTAAAAGAGAGGCTACCTCCACCCCCTCCAGAGTACTCCAGGCTTGATGTGGAGCTGTGAAGACGGTCGTTGTCACTGCTATGCCCAGACAACATGGCATAACCATTGGGATTTACCCTGCTCTGAAAGGATGCTGCTCTGGTCACAGAGGGGCCAGTCTTGTGGATGACTGGCTTGTTCATATTTCCTCTATTGAAGGACATGCTGCTGACCACTGTATGGGACTTAAGAACAGGACTGGGATTGGAACTCAAGTTTATGCAGGAGTGATGGGCTGCAGAGCCCAGGGTGTTGTTGTTGTTGTTGAAGGCTAATGAAGGGGACTGGTCACCTCCTACCCAGCCCTCACTAGCTTTAGTGTGGTTGAGGAAGAAATGGGAGGAAGAAGGGGAAATGGGAGTGGAGATGGGGGAAGCTGAGGAGAAAGAAGGTATGTCGTCCACATCTTCAGTGTCAAAGGATCTCTTCAGTGCTAGAGACAAAAAAAGAATACAAGACTTGTTAATAAAAGGATTTAAGAGCCACAATAATAGAAAAGCACAGACGATTTCAAGGCTACAAGTCCATCTCCACAGATCTTACTGTTCCTATGTCCACAGTGCACAACATTGTCAAGAATTACCATATTATGCCATATTATTTAGATTACTTCTATTTCTTTTGTATCACATTTGATACATGGGGCATTTTTGGTGATTTTTTTGCTCAGAAACCTCACGTATCAAATATGATACAAATGGTTTTATACGGTTAACCACAGATTCATCAGAGGATGCATGCCATTTTGTTGGTCTGTTTTCTGATGGTTTTTCTGAGTTTAAGGAAGACCGGAAGACTGTTTGGAGTCTCAACGATGGACAGTTGAACTGTTCAATAAAACTCCACATACCAGCAACAAATATGTGAGGTTCCTACCTAAAGGTAATCTACGAGGGAATAACGATTTTCAACAAAATGCCACAACCACCAACTCGAACCAACTAAGGACTGGTGATCAGTAAGAGACTTTTATTCAGTGATTTTTAGCATAGAGTAATAATTAGAAGTTGTAGTTTTTAATTTATTTAGTTGTAAGCTAATCAAACAGTGATTGCTGATGATTTTGAGATTTTGCCCTATTGTTTACTGCCCTGCTGTAACTCTTTTTAAATCTATATAAAATCTCTAAAAAAAGGTTCAACTCTCTTTCTTTATTGAGTCAGCTTTGTTATTATTCTCCTTGTAGTGGCTTTAGACCTTGTATGTAGTGATGTTTGAAGCTGTATATGATGGTTATTACATAAATTACAATACAATTGGTTTAAATATGGTTAATCTCAAGAGAAAATTTGTGATGATTGATAATTAACATTAAATTACTGACAAATTTTCAGACAGCTGCATCAGAAAATAGTAGTCAGCTATTTACTTATTATATCATATATACTGTAACTTGAGAATCCTATTTTGGGAAGTTAACCAATGTCAGCTAATTACTGTGCAAAGCAAAGATGGTAATAAGTGGCCAGTGTCATGGCTTTTATGGGTTATATCAGACAAAACTCAACACTTCCTCAAAAAGCCAGAGTATACTGGTTCCTAAAACCTTTCAGTAGGGTAACATCTGAAGGTATAAGGAGATAGCTGCCTATAACTGCAGGTTGTTATTGTTCGAGAGGATCTGGGGTCTCGTCCTGAATTAATGAAATGTAAGAGGGAAGTCTGCAGGGAACTCTGTTCGCAGGTTCATGGTAGTCAATTACTGAGTGAGTATCTCCACCAAAAAACCTCAAGCAGTGTTTGGAGCTTGTTTCAAATATGCCACCTAAGTGTGAGAGGTTAAGCTCTATTCCTATGTCCAGAGGTTAGTAAATTGTGGCCTTCAAACAGTGTATTTGTGTGCAATGTGTTAAGTAATCTGAATTTCTATTGTGTATGAAAATGCATTATATGAATATACATTGCCTTGCCTAAAAATGAAGGCCAGAGCTAATAAAACCATAATTTTAATACATTGTGGTTTTTGTTGAAATTATTTGCTACTGCAAAGAATGTAGATTCTGAGTTTGTGAGTCTGGTCATCTATTAGTTTTTAAGACTAAAGAAACTGATCTAGCTTAAACTTGGAATCTTCAACTTTCCATGTACCATGTCTCTCTGCAGCATTGAAATGTAACTGTACTTTTCAACCTTGACACAGTAACCTCCATGGCTGAATTATGAACAAGTTTGTACACAAATGTGTACCCAAAAACTTACATTTGTCCATTTGTTCCATTTTATTTGCCTTAGATTTTGTGGTTTATTTGTGGTATTTTTCACTGTTTCTTTCTTTGGCTGCTTTAAAGTGTCTTAGATTTTTTTTATTTTGATTGTATGTCACTTACGTATCTACTTTATATTTCATTTATATTGTGTGGTATTCGTGCGGACAGCAAAGTAGGAATTTCATTGTACAGGGAAACACGTTTCCTAACTGTGCATATGACAATAAACACTTGACTTTACTTTATCAACATGGCTGTTTAGTAGACAACATACCAACAAAGTTATCTATCAAAATGAAAATTAAATAGCAAACATTAAACCACACTGAGTTCATTTTTAGTTTGCATGTGCTGCCAGCCACACTGAATAATCTTATCCACTTGCCTTTGGCTGGGAAGAGTCTCAACTAGCTGTGCATGCATTGATACAATGCATTCCCTAGTCCCCTACCTATCATGACAACCATCATAAATAAATGTCTAACTCCAACCTTTACCCTAACCTAATTCTGATTTGAACCCTAAAACCAAGTCTTAAACCTCAAAATGACATCTGAAGTTGTTAGAACCTGCTAAAATGTCCCCACAAAGCAAATGTACTCACAATGATGGCATAAAAAATGTCTACACAATGTAAATAAAGACATGCCTAAACACACACACACACACACACACACACACCTCGTGTGTCAGAAACAAAAAGGGTGGATTTCACTTGCAGCTGCAGTCAGAGCATCCAATAAGGTTTTGTTTTACAAAAACCAACCACTTCAATATGACACACCATGAAAAGGAGTAGGTAGGTATTTTGCAGTAGGAGAGGTACAGTATATAATTATAGTGCCAAAATGAAAGCTGAGATGTCATCCAGAATCATCTACATCTCTGTTGCACTGAAAGCTTATCTGGACACTTTTTAGTGTCTACTGTAACCTTTTTCCACCATTAGTAGCATGTATATTACTACACTGACCACTTTGCCAAAATAGATAACACTGCTTCCAATGTCATAATCAAATTGACCATAAGCTCTTAAAGGGGAGGCCTGACTGGTAACACAGTGAAAAAATATCCATTATACATCATCCATCAATGTCTGTGGCAGCTACTTTAGACTGTATGAACTCAATGATTATGCTGAGGAGGAGTGGGGAACAATGGCCATTCTGTGATGTTACAGTGGGTACGGAAAGTATTCAGACCCCCTTAAATTTTTCACTCTTTGTTATATTGCAGCCATATGCTAAAATCATTTAAGTTCATTTTTTCCTCATTAATGTACACACAGCACCCCATATTGACAGAAAAACACAGAATTTTTGACATTTTTGCAGATTTATTAAAAAAGAAAAACTGAAATATCACAGGGTCATAAGTATTCAGACCCTTTGCTCAGTATTTAGTAGAAGCACCCTTTTGAGCTAATACAGCCATGAGTCTTTTTGGGAATGATGCAACAAGTTTTTCACACCTGCATTTGGGGATCCTCTGCCATTCCTCCTTGCAGATCCTCTCCAGTTCTGTCAGGTTGGATGGTAAACGTGGGTGGACAGCCATTTTCAGGTCTCTCCAGAGATGCTCAATTGGGTTTAAGTCAGGGCTCTGGCGGGGCCATTCAAGAACAGTCACGGAGTTGTTGTAAAGCCACTCCTTCGTTATTTTAGCTGTGTGCTTAGGGTCATCGTCATGTTGGAAGGTGAACCTTCGGCCCAGTCTGAGGTCCCGAGCACTCTGGAGAAGGTTTTCGTCCAGGATATCCCT
>NW_018127972.1:1497959-1498710 GCF_001952655.1 Monopterus albus | reverse complement strand
CAGCAGAATTTTTTTTTGTAACCTTGGCCAGATCTGTGCCTTGCCACAATTCAGTCTCTGAGCTCTTCAGGCAATTTCTTTGACCTCATGATTCTCATTTGCTCTGACATGCACTGTGAGCTGTAGGGTCTTATATAGACAGGTGTGTGGCTTTCCTAATCACGTCCAATCAGTATAATCAAACACAGCTGGACTCAAATGAAGGTGTAGAACCATCTCAGGGATGATCAGAAGAAATGGACAGCACCTAAGTTAAATATATGAGTGTCACAGCAAAGGGTCTGAATACTTATGACCATGTGATATTTCAGTTTTTCTTTTTTAATAAATCTGCAAAAATGTCAAATTCTGTGTTTTTCTGTCAATATGGGGTGCTGTGTGTACATTAATGAGGAAAAAAATGAACTTAAATGATTTTAGCATATGCCTGCAATATAACAAAGAGTGAAAAATTTAAGGGGGTCTGAATACTTTCCGTACCCACTGTATGTGAAAACTGTCCCATACTACCACTTCTCTTGTTTGATCATGAGGTACTGCACCTACTATAGCCTACAGCAGGGGTTGGCAAGTTGGCGTGGCCTCGGGGCATTTTTCCTACGTCATCAGATGGCAGGCCATCAATATATTATATCAATATATTTTGCAATTTAAGGGTAATATATATAGATAAAAATATAAGCATTGTGCTGACTTGTAAAAGTAAATGAATAAACTAATAAAATAATTACATAAATAAAGAAATATTATT
>NW_018127972.1:1452918-1497703 GCF_001952655.1 Monopterus albus | reverse complement strand
CTTCAAAAGTCCTCCAGATGAAGCAGTGGTCACTGTTCATAAAAACAAATGCATAATAATAATTAAGTTGTTATAATAATAAAGAAAGTGTCTGAATATGTCCTTTATTTAATTTATATGCTCAGCTTCATGGATGTGAGTGCAGCAGTGACTCAACACTGAGCGGTTCTGTCACCGCAAGCTGCAGCACAGTGCGGGAGAGGAGGGGGAGGGTTACAGAGCGACTCACAGTGAACCTTTGAAAGTGTCAAATTGAACTCAAATTAATAGTCATAAAATAACATAAAAAAGGATTGGACACTGTTCGTGTGACTCGGACTCATGCTATATAAATATAACGTTTCAAAATTCATCTGGCGGGCCAAAAATATTTCAGGGCGGGCCAGAATTGGCCCGCGGGCCGGATGTTGCCGATCCCTGGCCTACAGCTTGCTAGCTAGCTAGCTATGCCTTCACCCAGAAATGCATCTTTCCTACCTGTTCTCCCCTAATATGTCCATGATGAGAACAGGCGGCACATTTCAGTGATTGGGTGTTTCAGTGTTTTCACCTGACACACCCCCAGAGTTACAAAGCAGAGAATACTCATTTTTTCATGATTTTGAAGACTAATTTTATATATTTGGCAATATTTTTAATTATTCAAATATGGCTTGGTGGTTAATAACAAATTAATAACAAATTTTCCTGTGGTGTAACAAACACACATATTTCTATTTTACCTGGACTTTAAATTCTATATGCCTTTGATACGGCTCACCTGGATTGATTTCCAAACATGCCATTTGAATATAGAAACGCCTTGGGCCCTCATAAATCTTCACTTCACACTAGGGTTGCAGCAGCATACTACTTTCATAGTATACCATGGTATGAAAATTGATGGTTATCATACCATGCACATTTGCTTATTACCAGTATTGAAGAAAAAACAGAACGTGCATGCACCTTTCTTCCCTGAATGCTTGTCAGAGTCCGCTATGGGTGCCACATGCACACATGCAGCAGGCAAAAGGCAAAGAGAAGAGAGGCTGAAATCGCCAAACTACCAAAAAACTTTTAATCAGCAGCGCAGAATTACTTTGGATATCTCAAAAACAAACACTTTCAAGAATACCTACAATAAACTTGATAACTATTTTTATCATCATTTAGAGTACTGTGGCAGCATTTCTCACTATTGTCAGATGTTTTATAAACAAGTCAGTCAATTAATGGTGAAAATAATCAGCACATTAATCCATAATGAAAATAATCGATACAATAATTGATTGATTAGATACAAAATAGTTCAGCGGAGCACCACCTCAGCCAACTAGAGCAGTAAAATCCTGCTTTTACATTAATGCATGAGTGATAAGCTATTAAGCAAATGATAATATATAATTATAATACACTATAGGATATACAGTGTATAACGTGTTTCTGCACTGAGTAGCCTGCTTCTACTTTTAATACTTTTAAATAGATTTTCGTGATACTTTTACTTAACATTTTCAATGCAAGACTTTTACTTGTAACAGATTAGGCTTCCTTTACAGTGAGACAGCATTACTTTTACTTAAGTAAAGAATGTGAATACTTCTTCTGCTGCTGGTGCTAAAATGCAAACTAACATGCTTTAGTTATATTCTTTTTAAAAAATCATTTATAATTATTTTTATTCTTAAGGATCAATCTAGCATTGCAACCCAGCTCAGTCAACTGTCAAAGCCACTTGCAATAAAAAGGAATTGCATTGTATTACTCTGTCTTAATACAAAACAATGCACTTGTGTTACTGTTATGCATTTAGAAAATATAACATGCACTTCTATATTGTTGCTGCACCCTACCTGTAGCTGGCAATGTGATTTCTCTTATTTCAAGTCATATCTCTTAGACCCCTTATTTGAGATCCTTTTCATGAACTGGCCCACATTCTAAACTAATTGAATAGTCCTGTCAGTTCCTCCTAAGCAGTTCATGGCTCTCTGTAGGTTCCAACCAGGCTTGGGATGGATGTATGTGTCTTTTTGGGGGGGAAACTGAGTTTGCTAAGGCTACAAGTGTGAGCCTGTCCTCCCTACAAAAGATAATGAGTCCTGGTATCAGGTAATTGCTGACACCCTGTCACACACTGGAGAAATAATTATGGTGGCTGTTATCTCTGCTCTGTTCTAAATGGTTGTGTGTGTGTGCATGTGTGTTGTCTACAGTTGGCTCCATTCCCTCTGTTCTCACAGTTTTACAGGTCCTAATCCTATCCTCTTACACAATCTGACAAAGATGTTCAAACTACTTCTCTCAAATACATGTTAGTACACACACACACACACGCTGAATTCAATCTGGTATAATATGTGTATAGATATGTGTATAAGGGCATCCTTTCATAGTCACTGCAAGTTAGTTCATTTAAAAATGTGTGTGCATGTGTGTGTGAATGAGTGTATGAGATTGTGCATGTGTGTGCATGCATTCTTTATTACGTTGTGTGGAGCATTGTTCTTCAGTGCCATTGCCGTGAGGACATTTTAGCCAGTCCAAAAAACTAAAAAGGGGTTACAATATCAGGGTTAAAATTTGGTTATAAAGTAAAGTTTTAATGTTAGAATAAGGTTTAGGTTTAGGTAAAGGTTGGGGTAAACATTTCATTGTAAGGATTAAGGTTAGGGTAAGGTGCTAGGGACAGCATTATGTCAGTGAGTGTCCTCACAACCATGGTAATCATGACCATGCGTTGAGTGTGTACATATCCTTACTGTATGTCTGTCAGTTAGCAATAGAACAGTTATAAAATTCATCATCTTCCAGCTATCAGAATTGTAATTTTGTTGGATCTGACTGTCAGTTGAATAAATTAATGCAAAAAATGCTCCTATGGCTGAATGTCCCAACCACAGCATTACTGAATTGGTTATACATGAGGACACAGGAAACGGCTAATGAGTACAGTACTCTGAATTGTGGGAAAGATGTGGGATGCGGCCCTGGGACTAGAGACTGAATTTAAAGCTTCCTGAAGTTGCAATAAACATCACAATCATTTTGACCTGCTGTATTGGTATAATAAAGCTCAGTTTCCATTTTTTATGTGCAAGCGTTAATGGCTGGGCTTGTTAATTTTTGGTGTAGTCTGCCATCAGAAAACATACATACTGTAACATTGGGGGTGGACAGACAGTTGGCAGAGTCCCCCAAAATGCCTTAGGGAGAAGCATTGGTGGGATCAGTTGGTTAAGTTGCATCCTGGTCAAAAGGGGAATATCTTTGCAATGCTGCCAGGCTGTTAGGTGGGCAGATCCCTGCTGTCGTGACCTTTATGTATGTGTCTGGGGCAATGACTCAAAATATATTTTGCATAAGTGCATGTTTCAAATGAGCTAATTAGTCCTTTTTCTCTGAAATCTGTAAACCCTGGCAAGTGAAAAACTGCAATTGTTAGAGCTTTTGGCAGAAGGCCAGAACCCCAGATGAAGGAAAGCATGAAACAACTGGTCTCCAGTTCAGCTGGTAAGGATCACAATCCCACCCAGAGGAAATGGATACAGTGTGTGTTTATGTTCCTCTGTCCTTACAAATACTAAATGTCCTTGCTACATTTGAGAGATGAGGGATATCCTTTATAGGGAAACTATTTATTCCACAAACCGAAGGTTAAAATGCAACAGAGCTTGTTTCCAAGAAAAAAGACAGAGCCAGCTTTACTTAGGCTTTGTGCTTGTTTGTCAGGTGCAGATATGGCACATTCTACCCCATTTACAGAATATGCATTAATTATAGGCTTGATGGTAATACTAAACATAATGAAATAAAACAAAAAAAGAAAAAAATAATTATTATTTAGGATAATATTAATCACCATATTTTCTGATTACTGTAATGCCAATGAACAGGGGACAGACATAGATATCATTCATTTTCTACCGCTTATCCCTGAGCGGGGTCACGGGTGGGGCTGGAGCCAATCCCGGCCGGCAATCGGGCGAAGGCGGGGTACACCCTGGACAGGTCGCCAATCCATCGCAGGGCTAACACATAGACAAATAACCACACACACTCCTATGGGCAATTTAGAGACACCAATCAACCTAAACTGCATGTCTTTGGACTGTGGGAGGAAGCCGGAGTACCCAGAGAGAACCCACGCAAGCACGGGGAGAACATGCAAACTCCACACAGAAAGGTCCCAGGTGGGGCCCGAACCTGGAACCTTCGCGCTGTGAGGCAACGGTGCAACGGCGCTAACCACTGTGCCACTGTGCTGCCCGACTTAAATATCAGTAGCAGTAAAATCACTACAAACTAGGGCTGGGCAAAAGGCCAAAATATTATCAAAGTTTTATTTTTCTTACTGATCAACATAAAATATAGTTTTATTATTTGATATACTGTATTTCATTGTGTGGCTTTTATTTATTTATTTATTTTTCTTAAAGACTGTACTAACTTCTTTGATTGTGAAGTAATTGGTAGCTTTGACAGGTATTTCTGTGCAATAAATACATCTTATTAATACTCTCCTTGTTTTACGTGACCTTTACATAGAAACTACCAACCAAAACTCTGGTGTTGCACAAGAAATAAATAACTGAAAATTTTAGCATGTGCATGCAAAACCTATCATCCTCTTGCCACCGTGCCTGAAACACTGGCTTAATATATCCATGAAACACACACCTACATGAGTATCTGAACATGAACAAATTCATGATTTCGAGATTTACTGAGCTTACTCGTCACATCTGAACAATCTGAGAAGATCTGATGGAGTTATGAGCTCACCAGCCACCATGGCCTTGTAACTCCGACAAAAGAGGGCTTCCACAGCCAGATGAGATGGCAACATTGTGAAATTTTTACCCCACTGTTGACTAAATCTGTGCAAAGTACAATAAGCTGTTTTATAGAAAAAAAATGTATTTGCATCTGGCTCTGCATCAAAATGCACACGCAGACAATCATAAAATATGTGGCTTTTTTTTTTCCAGCTGAGTATAACAAGCAAAAGTCAACTGTCAAACTCTTGACAACTCTGCAATATTGAGAAACATTAAAACAAAAAACTCATCTCTCACTCCTTGGTCTGTGGCAACATGTTTTTGAGATATTTAACAATGAACAAATATGACTAAATATGTAACCTCTTTGTCCTGCGTTAATAATAATAGAATTGATCTGACTTTGACTTGACTAATAATACACTAAACCTGAAGACCTGGAAACACAACATGTGTTTCACTGAATACCATGTGATACCAGGCCTCATCCTTGGTGAACTGCTGCTCTAGAAAGGGTGGTAGGTACTTTGGTGTCTTATTCTGGGTCTACACACACTGCCCTGCTAAACGTAGGTGATGCATTACTTACACCATGTCCCAAAGCCTTCTCCAACCACATGAAAAAAATTTACTAATTGTTCAGCTGGGCACACAAATCACCAACCCATGTAACCACACATCACAATTCTAATAATAACAAATGAGTTATAAATTATGCCATACCACATGGCACATTTTACAAAATAGGATTGAATGCTAGCTAGCATTAGCTATTATGTGCCTTATCAGTCAGTTAGTTGTACAGGATAGCTACACCAACCATAAATTAAAACACATTGCTACTCATTACGCCTACAATTTTGGAAGTTAATGAGCATTACAAAATAAGACAATGTGTACAGTTCACTATTTTGTCAAGCTGGATCTGTGACCAGCAGCAGTACAAAAAGCTGTTGCTGACAGCGAAACTAATGAAGCAGCTGTGTTTACTGAAGGAAATGCACCAGCTGTCAGTCTCAGTGGGCCTGGCTTCAACATCCTATCATGAACTCCAATATATGCCATGAACTTAATCCTCCAAGTTCCTCCATTCCTCCTCATGGTAGCAAAACTGGAATCCATTGAAGGGGCTTGTGAAACTTGTACAAAACCCTGATGAAGGCCTTCTGCTGAAATGCGTTGATAAAATGAAGAAGATCCTTCCAACAAGTTAACTACTGTTACCAAATTTTAACTTAAACACCAGTACAACTACTACCACCTACTACTGCACAGTGCACTGAGGCAGAGACGGATTCCTTTTGTATGTGAATTGATACATTATGAAAAAAGTGTTTTAAGTGCATTGCTTCAAATGCCAACTTTTTCCCTTGAATCTTTGCCCTTATGTCCCATAAAACATAAAAAACACACATTTACCTTACACATTTTGTGTAAAAGAAAAAAAGGTAAAACTCTCACACTGAATACATCAACTGTTAACAATACCGTTTTGAACAGTAACAAAAATCATTGATGTTTAGCCTTCTACTTTATGTAGTTTGAGTTTAATACTGTGAAACATTCATTCATTTCTTAACTTACTAAAATTACAGTCCCCATTAAATTGTACCAGTGCTGCAATGGGTTTAACTATTGGTCCCTCCAACAGTTATGCTTTCTGTTCCTGACATTCTAGTGACTGTTTCTCTAATGCCATCTTTGCAACTTTGCAGCTGTAATCTCTGTTGTCTAAAATGTGCTCCTCTCTGTTCTCTCTTCTGCTGTTTCCACAGTCATGTATTGTTACAGGCCACTACCATGACCTAAAAATAATATGATTATGTTGTAGGGCCAGATTTTTTGTCATTTGTGTTAGTTCAAACATCAGGGGTTTGCTGAATGAGGTTTACTTACTTCGATTAGAGAAGTTCTGGTTTCACTATTAGAGTGTCGGCTGAAATCTCAAACATCTAAAATCTAAACAAATAACAGCAAAACTATTTACATGGCTAAATACTGTAAGCTCAGAGAGAAACGTTTTGGGTGAGCTGCCCTTTTAAACATGAGTCATAGTATCACATGGCGTTTAATATTTATTTAGGAACAATTTCCTGAAAATGATGCACATACTTGATTCAACCAGTCAGAATGAACTATTGTGATATTAGTGATAACAGGGTCAATTGACATACAGAGGGAAGCACTCTCTCAGTCCTTACTAAATCTAACCCCACTGATGATGAGTAACCAGCTATGGGTCAGTGAGATGGGTTAATTTGGGAACCAGTAAGCACTGGGAGAAGAGGAGCCCAGTCTGGTCTGTGGACAAACAATTAGTCTGGACATGTTCATATACACCACACCCACCCCGAACCCTCCAAACATCACATTCCATAAAATCCTCTGATGGACAAGACAGCATGTGCATTGACATGCGTGAACACATGCAAGCACAGCACACATAAACCAATAAAGAGGTACATATGCGGGCATAGTAAAATACACAAAGCCCAATACAATACTACATATACACTTTGTAGCCACAAAACTGCAGACTGCATCTCTCTCTCACTCACTCAAACACACACACAGACTGAGACAGCTTCCACTTAATAAAAGCACATCTGGGAGACACATTCCAAGCTGTCACTTGCAATGTTGTAACACATTGCCTAAGGACACATTCAAGCAAACACACACACACACACACACACACACAGACTGCAAACTAGCACTTGCATCACTGTATTTCCAATGTCTATTTGCCTCATAAGCACCTGTTACCTGAAAAACATGAAACACCAGAGTCTAATAAATGGGCAGTGCCTCTAATGTTGGCTTTAGGTCTATTTAGAGGGCGATTAAGCAGCATAGCGGTTACAGGCAGAAGTATAAATCTTTCCAAATTCCTGCATTGGAATCCAGCCATGTTAGTTATGAAACCTGCTACTCAAATACCTGTAACTAAAATACCAAATATCACTAATGCAAAACTGTTTGGACACACTTTCGCCGTGAATGGGAACCAGTGCTTATGCAATAATGCTTCTGTCTCTGCTCACTTTGTTTTTATGCCTCTGCACTGGCATTAGCTGCAGCCAGAGGCATTATGTTATTGGGTTGTCCATCAAAATTTGAAGTCATTCCCTTAAGGTGTTCCTGCCATCCCCCGTTCACAAGAATGGGATGGATGTCCATTTTGGTGGTCGAAGGTCAAAGATCAAGGTCAGTGACCTCACATCTGTTCCATTCCTGTGAATTTGACTGGCTCTGGCTAGCAGAGGCATACAACCACAAAGTGGTAATTCTAGTTTATAAATGAACTACTATGTTTTAAAGGCCTGACAACCTCAGACATGTCAGAGTACTGGGCACTGTCTTGCCAAATTCTGATCCATTATGATACCTGTGTGCATGTGTGTGTGTGTGTGTGTGTGTGTGTGTGTGTGTGTGTGTGTGTGTGTGTGTGTGTAGGAGCAAGCAGGGCCATTTCCGGACATTTGGTGCCCTAGGCGAGACATTCCACTGGTGACTGATTTCTTTTTTCATTACCTTATTTAATGACAATTATGACAATATTATTATATGTTTCTGTATCAAATTTACATAAATTCAACTTCTGTAACATGACCTCCTCATCATCTGTTAGTTAATAGGCTTTTTGAAATAAAAACTAGCCCGTCTTATCCTGGTTTCAATCATGTTCAGGATATGATACAAAAGAAAGTTTGTATCAAAATTAGTAAAGTGGTTTAGTTATGTTTTACGTCTGAAAAGCTCAGCATTGAGAAAATATATAATGCTTGTTTCCTATACTGTTTTCTATAATATCCATAAAGAGGAGATGTCATTTGGAATCCGGCAGGAATATCCAGACAGAAATTAGACGCTCATTAACCTCAGTATTAACATCACCATTGCACTGATTAAATGACTACATGATCGCACTATGTGAACATATGATCCCACTAACTATATGAATAAATGAATAACTGCTTCAAATTAAGGGCAGCATGGTGGCGCAGTGGTTAGCGCCGTTGCCTCACAGCGAGAAGGTTCCGGGGTCGGGGCCCCCCCGGGGCCCTTTCTGTGTGGAGTTTGCATGTTCTCCCTGTGCTTGCGTGGGTTCTCTCCGGGTACTCCGGCTTCCTCCCACAGTCCAAAGACATGCAGCTTAGGTTGATTGGTGTCTCTAAATTGCCCATAGGAGTGCGTGTGTGTGGTTGTTCGTCTATGTGTTAGCCCTGCGATGGATTGGCGACCTGTCCAGGGTGTACCCCGCCTTCGCCCGATTGCCGGCCGGGATTGGCTCTGTGACCCCGCAAGGGACTAAACAGTAGAAAATGAATGAATGCTTCAAATTAGATAAAAAATATCACAGAATATGACAATTCTACAGTGTTGGTGTTTTGAAATGGTCCAGGTGACTCCCAAAATGAAACATGGAGGCTCCAAATAGACTCACTCTGCCCAATTTCTATTCTGAGTCAGTAAAAACATTTTTTCCTTTACATTTTGATCAAAATTAGCCAAAAATTTAAATGGTATAACTAAACAATAAAATACAAAAAGTACATCAAACTATTCCAAGAGCTAACCTACGCAGCAGTCAATTTTCAAGTCCCTGTTCATAGTGGTCAGAGAGATTTTTGATATGGCAAATGTAAGCATCTCTGGTGGGAACTACATTTAAAATACATTTAAACGGATGCCATTTTTGTATTCAGTAGACTTTTCAGCTTCAGTGTTACCAGATGTTTCCTGTTTATTAATAAGGGTGGATTGGACCTCAGAGAGACTTTAAAAGTACACTGGTTATCTCAGATTAATCACAAAGTATTTCTTTGTCCTCTTTGATGCCCCACCACCTAAGGGGTTTTTCCATTATAGGCACCTACTGAAAGGTGTCGTACTGAGTAACATTCGTCAAGGGTCCTGCGTTTGTTTCCACAACGTTGCAAGGTGCGTTCTGGGAGTAAAACTTCGATACCCCTCAGGAGGTAGTAATAAAACCAAGTACCAGAATTGCAAGGGGGGTAGGGGGTGCGTGCATGCCGAGCAGTCACTGGTGATTGGTTAAATGTCCTTGTCTTCACACCTCAAGCATTAGCATTACAAGCACAATGTGTAAACACACAGCTGACTGCATGTGTGAAAGAGAAGAAGCTCCTTCCTCTAAAAAAGACTGGCAGAGAGAAAATACAGTGGAAAAACAAAGTGGGACAGTCTGTGTCAACCCCGGAGGATATGCTTGGTGATGATTAAAGGAAGTATGGGGTATAATGCTTGTTAGGTTCCGATAGCAGAAACGCAGCACTGTGCCCTATGTGACTGCCTAGCTCGCCTATGGCTAAAAGCAGCCTTATGTGTATGTGTGTGTGAGAGAGAGAGAGAGAGAGAGAGAGAGAGGGACACTGACAGAGAGAAGAAAGAGAAAAGAGAGAGAGGCAGGCTGGGGGAGAATCCTTGTTCCTGAAGGAAGGGAATGAGTTTGTGCAACATGCAAGTGTATTTTATTTTTTATTTATTACAAAACTCAGATATCTATTAGTGAACAAAAACACACACTGACTGGTGTGTCCTGGTCTGTTGTGCTGCACTGAGTTAATACAGGCTGGATGTCAGAAAGGAACCAAAACTTCTAATGAACAAAGATGAGGTGTGTGCATGTGTGTATGTGTGAGGCTGGGTCAGTAAGTCACAAGACCCTCTCTGATCTTTGCAGGCTCACACTCTACTGGAGTGTAGTAACAGGATGTGACAGGGTTGGGAGGGGCAACTTATAGCTCCCCTGACCTCTTCTAATCCTTATGTCCCACAAAGGCCTTACCACCCTCCTCTTTGTCCCACCAATCAAGTGGACACCTTCATTTACTCCGCTGATTCACACAAGTTGCTCTTAGGTTTGCAGTCACCTTTAAAGATGAAATCCCAAATGACTCTAGATAATGAAAGCTGGAAGAATGATCTTCCAAACCCAAATGGCATGTAGTGTTATTTTCAGTGTAACTTGACCTATTCACATATATGATCATTTAGCATGTTACTGGTAATATACGTGTTTAGGACATAATATTGTGCCTGCAGGTTTTCAACATAGCAAATATTCGCATATGTGTGCAGTACAAAGAATATTACATGCCGTACATGCAGATAGAGGAAGTCAAGATACAGCAGCATTTACAACACAAAACATACTACATACAAACAGATACAACAAATTAAGGTAGTGAAGCCAACTTGGAAGACCATGTGATAAAACTGGAGAGGTGACACATGACCCCAAGAAATAAAACAGCTGCATATTCTGATGAATTGACACCTGATTGTATGTATAAAGATGCCACTATTGTACAAACTTTGGAATATGTCTTTTACACATTTTGACCATTCAAAGGCTTTCATAATGTACCACACCAACAAGACAAGTAAATAATGTAAGATGAATAACACCGCTTGCCACCTTCCCATGTAACACTGAACTCATAAAACTGTCAGTCCAAGATCTAATCAGTAAAAATATTCCTCAGCCAGAGGAGAACAGACATCTGACTCTGTTCACACCTGTCAGTCACAACCACTAATCTATTTGCCATTTCTGACTTGCAAAAACACAACAAAGTGATGCATCTAAACCAAAGTCACACAATGAAAATCAGATAGCTTCACAAATCTCTGCACTTTTAATGAAGCCAACCATACATAAGTAACAGTAACTAGATATTCAATACTTTCTGGAAAAGTATCTGCTGTATTAATATAATTCAAGGCTCTGTCAAACTAGATGTACAAAGGAAATTCTGTTCAGTTCTCCAAGTAAAAATACATTGGAAGATTCTATACTGCTGATTGAAATTTTTAATGCCAGCATTATTTCATGGTTCACATTTAGAATATGAAACAAATATTCTGCTTTAAGCACACCCCTTTTCAGCTGTGCACTATCATTCACCAAGCATCCCACAGCTGGCTGCTCAGTACACACTACTGTGCAAGACAGGGACTTAAGGAGCCCAGCAAAGTGACAGTCCACAGCCGTGGAAAGATCTACTCTATGCAGCAACAGCAAAGCAGGCGAGATTTTGAGCCAGACTCAAAGCTGTTATCATTTTCATCAGCAGGACTGGTACTGTGCCATTTTTAAGTAGTTAGAATTTAGTTTAAAAAAAATTGAGATAAAGACAAATGTAAAACTTTAATACAGTGTTTTCTTTTTATTACTTTTAAATTACAGTTCTTAGAAAGAAAGAAAATCAGAATTGGCCAAGAGAATTACAATCAGTGCATTTCTATAATTTTTTTCAATGTGTCAGTCTCTGTTTAGAGGAAAGAGGAGCTGTGCTCCTCTTTCACACACACACAGATGGGGAGAGGACTCCATAGTGCAACAATCAGTCAGTAACAGAAACTATATGAGCAGTTTATCATGCAGCTGTTCATCAAGCAGAAAACAAACTTGCAGAAATGTGACATCTTCACCACTTTGTCCACGGTCCAGTCACTGAAATCCCCTCATACCAAATGCCAGTGGTAGGTTTTCATGGTAACTCAAACATATTATGAGGGTCAAACTATCATGGAAATATTGCTTTTATGGCATTATGGGGAAATGGAGTTGCCTTTGGTAGAGGTCTGTGCTCTCCGAGTACTGTCTAGTTTGCTGATTGTTTTAGGGAGTCTCTGTGTACTGAATTAAAAAATACAATCGTACAAATCTGTACTTTTAATTCTTTGGCTGTTGGTCATTTTTAAGGTGTAAAGGCATTACCTACCCTATGTCAGTGGTTTGAAGCGTCAGCTACAGTGACAGTCTGCAGTTGAAGGTTACATGAATTTGTTTAGAGGCACAGATCAACACCTGTCTAAACACAAGAATGTTGAAAGGAGAGAGAGAGCAGTTTTTGTTGCACTGCAGGGTTCCAGGACATGATGGTTCACCCTGAGGACAAACAAAGTCTGTTAATTCTGATATCCTCTCCCTCTCTCACTGGGCCTCATCCACAAACAACGCACACACACACAAATGGCTTGTGCCAGGTACAAACAATTTACACACAAATTAATGACTGATTTATCAATATCTTCTTACCTGAAATCATTTGTACAAATTTAGAAATGCTGCAGACCATGCAAACAAATAAATGATGAAGGCCGACCTGTCTTAGAAAATGAAAACGCATGCCTTTTAACTAAATGCATAGCATATTAAAAAAGTATTCATTAAAAAAACAGCTTTAATAAATGGCCAAAAGCATTAAAGGATAAAGCTGATCATTTTCTATATTAATAGTATGGTCAACAATCCACATGCAGGGACTAAAACCAACAATGAATTTTGGTATCTGTCAGTCTTCAACTTGGATTATCTTCGCCTCTGCCACAGACAACTGCTGTTGTTCAAAAACAATTAAGAACACATCAGTAAAACACACTGCTACAATGGGTGACATGTTTCTGCATTACAAAACACAAAACCTGCATATTTGTTAGAAATGTTGCCCCAAAAGCTCCAAATGTGTCTGAAGTAAGAATCATCCAGTGATGTTACCTTCATAAACAATCCAACAGCCCTTTTTACATAGAAATGCAGCAAACTGCCGTCACACATTGACCCTTGTTTAAGGTGTCTTTTTTGATTTATGCCCCTTTTACACTGAACTTAAAAAAGCCAGCAAACTGCTGCTCCTGTGCTCATTTTACACAGCTGTTGGAATCCCGGTACTAGAGGTCTGATGCTTATCATGACATCCAGTGATCCATTTACTTCACAGCCAATTTAAAAGTGAAACAAATGGGCTGTTATCTGATTTTGTTTGATATATTTAAGAGCCCATGACATGCTTTTCCTTGTTTTTTGACTTATCTACAATGTTGCAATGGTGAATTATCATCTTAGACGTGACCTAAAGCTAAAAAAAAAGAGGTGTATAAATGAAGTCAAAGCGCGGGCTTCATGCTTGTGTCTGCTCTGCTGTGATCTGTCCTGCACCGTGTGTGTGCAGCTAAGCCCTACCCTCGGTCAAACTGACAGACACACAGACCTGACACTGGATGCAATTCAGCAGTTAGATTATACCACAGAAGTGTTAAAAAAAGAAGAAGAAAAAGAAAAGTTGAAAAGTACAGTTCCTTGAAAGGAACAGAGCCATAAGATCAGACTTCACTTGAACAGCCGCTTTTCCCGCTAGAGTCAAACTAGCCAAGCTCTCCATGAAGGCAAGACATTGTACATTGAACAAAGCACAGAGCCTGCATGGAAATCTCACAAATGAACAGCTGACTCCGCTTCAAATACTGTAAAAAGTTATGCCTGTTTGGGGCAACATTTATAATAAATATACTGGTCTTGTTTTTCATAATGATGAAACACGTCACCCAGTACAGCAGTGTGTTTCATTGATGTGTTTTTTTTTATTGTTTTTGAACAACAGAGGTCTGTGGCACAGACAAATGAGCTAACTGATGACTGACAGACATTAACCGTGAGCAAAGGCAAGTCATTGATGGTTTTAGTCTCTGTATGGGGAGTGCAGAAAATACTAAAAAAAACCAAATACCCAGTTTTGTCTTCTGCCTTTTTTAAACTGAAAATTGGCCAGCACTCTTGCATAATGTGTACAATTAGGCCATCCCACATGAATAATTCTCACAAGTGCTGACATCTTACCAGAACTTGTGCTCCACAACAGCCGCCATCACAGTGCAATGTCACCCTTTTCAAATGAAATAAGCAGTGTGGTGTTCCTTCGGAGCAATTATAGGAATGTGAGTCCCACAGATGGCACCAGCACACATTGGATATCCAAGTTCAGCAAACCCTTGCAGAGCTTGCTCAAGGCATTCGCCTTTTGGCAGGCAGATGAAATGTTTTTGACAAGCATGAATATCAACGCTGCTGTTACTTGGAGCACCAGCATACATACTGTGGACAGTCCCAAATGTCCAGGGGTAAATCTGTGCTAAAACAAGCCAGATCCGGATCCGGCACCTCTCAAATTGTGACAGGCACCTATTTTAATGGACCCAGCAGCGTATTTACACATGAAACAAATTGATTATGCAAATAATATATAAAAATTCCAACGTCTAATACTTTTTGTACAACTAATATGCTTTTGTAAAAGGCTTGACTAAAAATAAATACACTCCCTGACAAAAGTCTTGTCGCCTATCCAAGTTGTAGGAACAACAAATAACTTGACTTCTAGTTGATCATTTGCAATCAGAAGTGGCTTATATGAAAGGCAAAGGACTCTAGATTATGCTTATTTTACCAAAATAAAATCTTATTCCTTGATTTGTAATTATTTAATTAGGACAGAAAGGTCAGACTTTGCTTAGACAAAAGTCTTGTCGCATAACAAAATAATGTACAGTACAGAACATAAAGTCATGGTGCCGTGGAAAAAGAATTAATATTGTGTATGACTCCCATGAGCTTAGAGGACTGCATCCATACGTCTCGGCAATGACTCAAATAACTTATTAATGAAGTCATCTGGAATGTCAAAGAAAGCATTCTTGCGGGACTCCCAGAGTTCATCAAGATTCTTCAGTTTCATCTTCAATGCCTCCTCCTTCATCTTACCCCCAGACATGCTCAATAATGTTCATGTCTGGTGACTAGGCTGGCCAATCCTGGAGCACCTTGACCTTCTTTGCTTTCAGGAACGAAGTATGAGAAGGAGCACCATACTGCTGAAGAATTTGCCCTCTCTTGTGGTTTGGAATGTAATGGGCAGTAAGAATATCTTGATACTTCAGACTGCTGATGTTGCCATCCATTCTGCAGATCTCTCGCATGCCCCCATACTGAATGTAACCCCAAACCATGATTTTACCTCCACCAAACTTGACTGTTTTCTGCGTGAACCTTGGGTCCATTCGGGTTCCAGTAGGTCTTCTGCAGTATTTGTGACGACTGGGATGCAATTCAATAGATGATTCATCGGAAAAATCAACCTTCGGCCACTTTTCCACTGTCCATCCTTCCTGCAAGCTGTGGGCCTTGGCAAATGCAACACGATGTTTTAGTCGTCTTCTGTTTAATGTTGGTTTCTGAGCACTAATTCAGCCATTGAGACCACTGCGTGAGCGAATTCAACAAACTGTTCTTGTAGATACAGGGGTTTCTGGTGACCAGTTTTTATGTAGCTCTGCTGCAGCTGAAAAAGGGCTGGCCCTGGACTGTCGAAGCAACAAACGGTCCTCTCAAACAGTTGTCTTACGGGGCCTGCCTGACCTGGGCCTGTCACGAACTTCACCAGTTTCTTCAAACCTTTTTCTTATCACCTCCACTTGACGTTTAGATACATTAAAGATGTCTGCCACCTCAGCAGGAGACTTGGTCTTCAGGCTCTTGATGATCACCACTTTGGTCTGTGGCTGAATCTTTGGCATGCCATCAGAGGTCAGGTTGCATTTCAAATGAAGGTTGGGTGTGCTGGGGTTCTTCTTATACACACCTGGGAATGTGTTAATTACAGTATTTGTCACAGGTGACGCTCTAATCTGTGATTGGTTGAATCCTTTAAAGATACGGCAAGACTTTTGTCCTTGCAGAAACAGATGTTATGGGCTTTACCAAGCTGTGAACATCAGGACACTTTCTGATGGTTTCATTTTGCACCCAGTTATTAATGTGAATGCCCTTGACATTAAAATTAACAATTTATTGTGACAACTGAATGATTAGAAATAATGTTATATGACATTTTAGGTTACTATGTCCTTATAGGACAAGACTTTTGTCAGGGAGTGTATACCAAACACTGGCATGTTAAACATATTTCACGTTTAATAAAAGTAAAGGTTTAATAAAGGTAAAATCAAAACTATTAAAAATCATCCAAAATAGCCAAAAACACTCCAAAACTCCTAGTTAATGTGGAAACTAGTAAAACTCATTGAGTAATTTTTTTCATTCCAGGAACTCCTCTTCCCATATTGACATGCTGGGTCAGTCATTAAGTGATATTCCAGGACCTCACCATTTACAAATTGAGCACTGCCCACATCAAACAGGCAACTAATGGTTCTGTACTCACTGCGTGTACCATGCTACTAGTCTCTGCTGAGGTTTGATGGCTTTTCACCAGCTAGTTCTTTTTTACATCTTCCACAAACTGTAGAACATATTCAAAAGTACTGCAAGATATACATGTGTTCTTTCCATTGTTCAGAACACTTGAATAAAACACCTGCCAATATGGCCTGTTCCATACTTTTTTTTGCCTTTGCTGTGTTAGTTGTCACTGTAGCCTTTAGTTTAATATCGTGTATCCACAGACAGCAAGTACTGTATTCTGTATTCAGCCCTACTATTTTCTAGATCGTCATTTACTCATCTCCTGAAGTTCCTCATTTGTATTTGTGTTAGATCCTGCTATGTTTAAACAAAGCATAGCCAAAGCAGCTCCAAGTCTGAATGCCAAAAAAGCAGCTGCTACATGGCTACATGTAGCCGGCAAATTCATAGGTACCATGTTTGAAAGGGACTTATGTTACTCAATAAGGTGCATAAATTAAAAATGTAAAATATAAATGTCAAATGTTTATCAAACAAAACACATATATAATTTTAAAAGTAAAAAAGTCAGTGCAAGTAATGCCTCGGTTTAATCAGGTTAGGGGCGACCAGGAGACATATAACAAGGACTAATCTCATCTGAAGCACAGCCAGCTCATTCACAGATCTGAATTTACTGCTTCTAAAAGATACTATTGTCTGCTAATGGGATACACTTATACTCTCCCCCCACCCATGCCCTAGCTGTCTTGCTCTGTAACTCTCTCTCTCTCTTTCTCTCTCTCTCTCTCTCTCACACACACACACACACATCTGTAGTGCTTCCACCAGGGGACTTTACATTGACTTATGTGTATTTCTTTATAACTTACCATATCCTATACTTAACCATAACCAATACATGCCCAACCCCAACCTGACCTTAAACCAAGTCAGGACTAAAATGCAATGATTTTTGTTTTCGGCTTTGCTTTTTGTCCCCATAAGGAGGTCGAGTCCCCACAACATGACTGCATAAAAAGATTTACATCTCCACACCATGAGTAACACCAGGCCACACACACACACACACAGTAGTCCCAGTCTGAACACAGAAAGCTTTTCAGGACTTTGCTTGTACTGTGTTACTGGTGCTGCTTTACATCTGACTCCAGTATTCATACTGATGTCTCACCCAAATGCACAAAAAAGCATTTTGAAATGATTCAGTCTATTTATTGCTATGACATTAAATGAGCAAAAGACATGTACAGACTGGGTATGAAGAAGACAATCATTTATTGTGTGTTGATTAGTGATGTGCTGCATCAGTGCAAGTGATGTAACTTTTACATTTAAAGTTGTTATATATTTACATCCTATGCCTGCTCTGTACACTTACTGTTTTAACGGATTGATTGTTTTAGCTCTAAGAAGCCACAGCACAGTTGTGTTTTTGTGCTTCTGGTATCAAAGTCTTTTTTTTTCTTTTTTTTTTAGGAAAACTACTTAACACCAAGGTGCCATTTCAGAATACTACTGTGTTTCCCACTCAAACCCTGATATACACACACGTTTTGTTTCTTCTTTTCAGACTGCAGCTGCAACTCTACATCTGGTTTTACATGTCAACAAAACCAACAATAAAGTAATTCAATATTACAATCTACATACCTTCAAAATCTGATAAAATCCCTGCGAGGTGGTCATTCACGGAAAGTTCCGACATCCTGTCTGAGTGCGGGGGGCTGCGTGATGCCGCTGAAAGTCAAATGGGGAAAATGTTCGCTCTAAAGAAAACGTGCAGACCAATTCTAACGAAAACTAACTAAATCCGTGCGAGGTCGAGTGTGCGGGCAGAGAGCCGCCTGAGCTGAGCTATGTCCCGCCCGTCCTCACTGTCCGAGGGGACTCCAGGAGCATCGGTGAGTCGGCGTGTCCGTGGCCCAGCCCCCTACTCAGCCGCCTGGGGGAGGACGAGTGGAGGCGAGAGGCTGGTAGGGCGGAGCCACGTTTAACACCTGGAACATATCCTCGGTCACATTTCTCCTTCCTTCGCCATTGCCCTCCTCCCTGGATTGGCTCTCTTGTAGCCAAAGCCCTCACACGGACCAGTGTGTACAGATTCCCGTCCAGCTGGAGAGTAAATCCTTATTATACACTGCTACAAAATTGTTTCTGATGAAGAGCAGTTTACACACAAAAAACCCGATGGACTGGATATTAATGTAAAGCTAGGAATAGAATATAGGCCGTTATGAAATCTGCTGTTAACACCGTTTTTGTCTTAAAAAAAAATCTGGTTTCAGTTTGTACACATAAAATATAATTATTCAGATTATCATGGGGTTTACTGAGCACACGGATCCATTTTGGATGGTGTACACTGTAAAATAACACACTGTAGGAATTTACCTGAAAATAGCTAGTATTTTACCATGAACATGTATAAGTATTCTAATCAGCTGCCTCTATGTAACATGGATGAATGAAGCTTCAGTATATTTTTCTTTAATGATGCAAACTCATCTACTGTATAAACATCTAAACACATAGAAAGCAGCTTTCCTGCGCTTCTATGGGGAGTCAGTGTGTTTGTTTTTAGGGAGCCCACTAAACCCCAAATGAAGGACACACACACATACATATACATACATACATATATATCTATATATATATGCACAGCCCCTGAACTATGAAAAGTCACAATGACATTAATCCTTCCTGGTTCAGAGCTGCTGGGCTAATGAGATCCGCACCCCCCACCCTCATGTACTGTATACTGTACACATGTTGTGGTGGCTCAGGGAATTCAGTCACATGGTTTTGGCTCCTCTCTCACTCTCTCACTGTCTGAAGTTGCTTAATTTGCCTGTTTCCTGTGATATGCTTGATAGTTCCAGAAGGGGCACCTGTGTTTATACAGTATTTGTGTGTGTGTGTGTGTGTGTGTGTGTGTGTGTGTGTGTGTCTACGAATGTGTGTATGTTTACTCATGCTCTGACTTGCCTGAAGGAATCTTCTTGCACAGTGCTTGATGTCTGCAATGAATTGTCAGGGCCAAGGAATTGAGGCACCACATACCAAAGCAATTTAGATAGAAAGGCTCTTAGACATGAGGGAATATGATACATAAAGCATAGCATTACCTTAAAAACTCCCTTTATTTATTTTTTTCAACCTTTTTATAGTTGCTGCCGCCTTATTTATTGAATATAACAACATCCACCAGCAGAGTGTGGAATGGGAACACCATTATACACTGCTCAGCAACAGCTCAGCAACAGCTCAGGGGCTAATAAACAAGTTCAGATTAAAGGGGGCTTGTGGAGTTGTAAACAAACAAGTTATGTTTAGATAAAGTGGTGTGTATATCAATGAGTTCTAATGTGTTGAATACAGGATGACTATTTTACATTATGTGTTGTTTAAATCCATGTTTTCTAACTTGCTGTCTTCTTCTTCCCTGTCTTTACTGGAACACAGTAACTCTTGACTCGTAAGGCCCCAATCAGACAGAGTGCGTTTTACAGGTTGCAAAACGCAAGGCTCATCTCTCTGCCTTTTTCTGTCATAAAAAAGTGCAGCTTGCAGTCTATTTTATCATTAGGCAGCCACAGAATTACTGTCCTTAGCCTAACCAATATTTAACCATCCAGCCTATTTAAATATTTATGCTGATATTTATAATTTATCAAAACATAAGGCATATATAATTATTACCTTACCCATTATTTAAGCATAAATCAAGCGGAGGGTACGTATGTCTTTCTCTGATTGAGGGTGAGAGGCTGTTCTCAAACAGACACCGAGACCTGTGTGGGTACATTAAACTTACAATAAATAAAATACCATTTAAGAGGGCTTAAATCTGTTATTGTTGGTCATTTCTGGGTGCAGAGAAGAAGGGACTCATTTCAATGGTGCATCTAGGTAACCCCTAGGCCGGGGTGCAACACGCACACTCACATTCTCACCTTAATTAAAAGGAGACATGACACGTTCACCTCTACAGTGCAATGTTCAGTATCAGCCACTTTTTCCAGTCAACTTTCCTGGAATTTCATCTCAGTGGGAAGCTACATGTGGGGTCTATCTTTTAACACTGTATCACTTTTGAAGGCACTGGCAAAAATGTCAATCTAATTTGGGTTACTTGTGCACCTATGACCACTGCATAAGTTTTTAGGAGACAGTGTGCTTCACTTTTTACTTCTACAGTATCTTCATACATGTTCACTCTGTTTACTGTTTCTGCCCATTTGTGTTTTATCCTCTCTCTTCCCAAGTCTCTCTCGCTTTCTCTATGTTTGTCATTAGGTGTCTTTCTGTTTCACTTTGTCTGTCTTTGTCTCTTTTGCTTTGCATGTCTGACCTTGTTATAGTTTCAGCTTTATATGTATTCTACTGTATTATGTACGGTCTCAGCCCAACCTCAGACATTTCTCCCCATCTCATTCTATCATGCTCTCAGTGAGTCTCAGGTGGTGTTTTTTTCCCCCAGGTTGTTAGATGTAGGACAAACCCCATATCTGTTCTCAGAGACTCTCCAGGCTGAACCCACAGGCAGCTAAAGACAATGGTCAAAGTCCATTCATTTTTCAACTAAGCTGATTAAACCTGATGGTGAGGGGAGGTTAAATTGCTACTTCTGGGTTAAACTGTGAATTACTTGTAGACTGAGTGCAGTGTTTGGGTTAAGGTCTGGGAATGCATTGAGTCAGTTAGGGCTCAAACATACAGTAGTCCACTCGTGTGTGTGGGTGTGTGTGTAGGTTGTCGTTCTGTATTCGAGTTGAGTGGGCCCCTGTTCAGAAGAGTGGAATTCAGGAATCACATGACAATACATTCTTGATGAATTTTTTTTAACATAATGCTACAATACCTGGTTCTACTGAAAATATCAAGTCTAATGTAAGACTGAGGTATAAGACCAGTCAGTGTCTTGAAGCAAGTAGATAAAGTGGCAAGTTGCCCATGAAGACGGGTTTCCGGGCCATGATTTCTACTATTTCTACTCGGCATGTGAAAATGTTTAATGTCCTGTGTGGCTCTAGAAAAAGTTTAATATGTCAGAGAAACTATCTTGAGAGACTTTAAAACTGGGGATGCCACACTGGAAAGATGTAGCAGTAAGAGAAGATCAGATAAAAGATCTATTGAGTACATTATGGGAAAAGACCATGCAAAATTTCTTACAGTTGTAAAATGTAACTTAAATTATTCATGAATTTAAAAATGGCCTGGAGATGGATCTGCAGTGTGAGATATATGACAGTTAATATCTGTTTACTGTATGTGGCTACATCAAGATTCATTTGGCACTGGCATAACATCAAGAATTTTATCAAGCCCTTTCCCCGAGCAGTGTTAACAACAAGTTTAGAATTGGGAACTGGACATGTGAATGTAAAAACTATGAAATGGCCTTGTCTGCACAACAAAATTATTCTCTCTGTTAACATGCCAACTACATGTAAAGTCCAGTAATGACTTTATTGAATGAGTCTGTCAGCAAAACAGGTTTACAGGAAGCCTAGTTACTCACACATTTTTGGCACAATAAACTGGGTAATCAGATTCTGCTTGATGTATTTTTGGAAGCAGAAATTAACTGCATGGGTGTGGCGCCGGAAGCTGTGGCAGTTTTCAGATGTGTCCTTCTGTAGAAAAATATTACCCAGACAACATTCACTGCCAAACTTAACAGCGCTACACTTTACCTGCGTTCTTCAGACACTCTTGACCTTTGTTTCTAGTGGCAAAAGACAATTATATGTAGCTTCAAACAGAAAATTAGCCTTTGCCTAATTCCTAGTTAATATAAATAATAATAATAATAATAATGTCCTAAACTAGACCTCAGCACAAATAGTTGTACTTAGCTAAGTTTGTAGTTTATTTCTTTTACGTTTTGCTTAAGTCCATTTGGAAATGAAACGTATTACTTTTTGTCATTACATTTGGAGACCCTTGTCATGCTACTGTTTTATATTCACTGTTATTTCTTTTTTTAGTATCCATGTTATAAATCCATCTATATGGGACTTCCTTATGGCTGCTGGAAACCCTCCGTCTTCACTGTAGTTTCTTGCCACTTTCTCCTGCTTCTACTTGATCTTCCCCACTTTCCAGGCATCATACACTGAAGGGGGTGTGAATGTTTTTTTGGGGGGAGTGGCAGGCAGATTCACAAACTACCAAACAACAATTAGGAGGCAATTGTAAGCTCCATGGAAATAAAGGGTGGGGGAGGCCAGGCAGAAAAAGAGGAAAGGGTGGGCGTATACAGCAGCAGATGCGTGCACACAGACAGATAGATGAACACGCAGAACAAAAACTGCCAGTGTTATTATGGAATTCTGGTTCCTTCTTTAGGTAGAGAAGGGGTAAATGGTGCATAAGAACATCATGGGACCACCAGATGGCACCACTGGACAATTAAAAGGCAGAATGAGACCACTCTATTCTAAATAAATCATATTTCAATATTAAATAATAATAATCATCAGACTCCCAACCAAATTCATAGGACAATACCAGAAGTCTAGCTTTAATGTGCATGTGGAATTTAGATAACATATTCTAGTAACAAACAATAGTTTTCATTCAGCCTGTGGTAACACTTTATTCGACTTGGTTTTGAATCAGGCATGCAGCTCTAGGTGACTCTCAGTTAACAAAGTTAGAGTTCTTCCATTTCCTCAAAATGTCTTAACCACAGCTGACCATGTAAGAAGGCATGAATCAAGTTGAGAAATAAATTATGCTAACCCATTTTTAAATTAATAATACATTTATTTTCAACTCCCTGACAAACTCCTTTTGTCAAAATGCAGGTATATAGTGAATTATTATTTTTTAAAAATGCTACTCACATAGGAACAGGTAGTGTTGCCTTCAGCTTTTATAGTTTACATGTTAAACCTTCAGCTGCTGAAAGGAGCAAACTGTGTGCCTGGCAGTGAAGACTGCACAGTGTTCACACTGCTCTGATGCGAGTCCAGGTCAAGAAGAGGAATCAGAGAGGGTTTTGTCAAATGCAAGTGGAGTGGCCATGACCTTCCACAGCTCCTGTAGAAATGGATAATAATGTAATATATATATGCTGTGTATATGTACTCACACACAAATATATACTGTACATAACCTTCTCCTGCAGTTCAGTAGGTCCCTCCTGCTGCTGCAGAGTTGCAGTGCCAGCAGGTTAAGCACAGTAGTCCAGACATCCCTCTCCCCAGCAATGTTCATCAGCTCTTCCAGGGGGACCCTGATACATTCCCAGGCTATATGAAATACATCATCTCTCTAGAATGTTTTGGGTCTACCTTTGGGCCTCCTTCCAATTGGATTTGCCAGGTAAAACTCCAGTGAACGCTCAGGAGCAGAACCAGGATTCAAGGTCTCAAGGACTTCAACTAGCTCCTTTTGGCACCCTATGGGAAGGAGCGGCTAATCTAATCCAAGCTCCCAGATGTCCAAACTTCACATCCTAACTCTAAGGCAGAGACCAGCAGCGCTATAGAGAAAACCCATTTTGGCTGATTGTTTTAGAAACCTCATTCTTTCAGTGGCTACCCTAAGCTTGTAACCTTAGGTGAGGGCTGTAACGTGGACTGGTAAATTTGAAAGCTTCGCCTTCCGGCTCAGGTCTCTCTTCACCATTACTGCTGACAGTCTCGCAGCACTTTTTACCCTCACTATAGTGCGATACCCCTCTTGGCACCATTCAGACAACAATATTCACTTGAGAAGCTGGTTCTTTATTGGTTTAACTATTCTTGTTGCATGCTACCATGTTTCGCTATTTCAGAGTAATGGGACTCGTAATGTGACTGGCTGAGAGTAAATTAGTTACCACACCCTCTGATTTACAGTATATTCACTTTCACCCAGCGTGTTTTTACTTCATGCTGCTGCACATACATTAACCAAACTAATAAGTGAGCCTGGAGATGCCCAGTGCCAAGACAGGCCCAAGTACACTGTGTTAAGACGGTGTGTTATGTTTTTGTATAAAAGAAGCCTAGTGCAGATGCTGGATGAGGAGGTTATGGTGAATAAGTGATTTAATGGTTAACAAGTGAAAACAGTACACAGTGGGTAACAACATCTCTCAGCGGGAGAGGAGGGGAGTATAGTATACACAAAACTAAAAATCAACTAACCAAATAACAGGTCAGTATCAGCATAGGACTCAAGTTAGAGTTGCCACACTCTGTTAGGATACAGGTATATGCATAGAACTTCAACTCAGGAAGAGTAACCGGACTCTGGCTGATAAGAGCTGAACCCAGAAGAGAGACAGTGCTAAGGCTAACTGCCCCCTCTTGGATACACTATGAGCACTGTAATTCAACTGTAATCTCTCTTTCCACAGGGTCACAAAGTTAACTAGTTGTCTCATACAGGGGCCTGTAATGGAATTAACGACTTATCATGTAGTCTGAATGGTATATGAGCTGGATTCAGGTTTTAGATTTAAATGAAGTTAAGCTTTAAGTTTAAGGTTTGTTTAAAGTAGGATATAAATATGTGCGTTTTCCTTACCAGCTGCTCTACACGTTCATACTGAAGAAATTGTGCAAAGTTAGAACAGAGCTGCTGCACTCTGAAGCTGCATCGTCCATCCACTAAGTCCTGGAGCTGGGACAGACACTGGGTGAAATGGTCGTAAGCCTCGCAGGAAACATCCATGTGTCGCAGCGTGAAGTTCATCCTTATAAGACATTAAGACACAAAGGGAAACCTGATTACCTGACTTGAGGATGGAACCGGAAATGCATCAGTGCCGCTTCACCCAACAGCATGCATAAAGGAAAGCTTGAATGAATGGACTGGCTTATACCTCACAGACATGAGCAAATCCCGCAATGACAAAACAAGCTCTATTTCCCTCTGGTTGAGGCAGACAGACAAATAAGAAGGGCAGGTTATCAATATGGAGAAATGCTGTATGTCTTATATGTGCAGGTAATTTGGAAAAAGCAAGTTTGTTGCTGAACTTCACAAAATTCTATCTACAAAGCTGTGACACCAACTCTGCCACTAAATAGTTTAACAGGTCAGTTTGTTTTTCTATCCTGTTCTGGATGAATATGAATATCCTTACCTGGTAATACCACATTCATCATTACATTTAGGTACAAATGTAACATTACCTTACCTTTAAGTGCAACACTTGCTTTAAAATAACATGCCAACACATGCATGATAGCATTCTATGCTACCATCAAGTACAGCTAAGAATGGGGGAAGCTAGTAAAAAAAAAAAAAAATTAACAAACCATTTATGCTGTATATTAAATCCCCTCCTCCCACTTGACAAAACCAGTGCTATGACTGTCACACCCTGTTCATGTTGTGAATGTCTAGCTGTGCAAGGTTTCAACTTCTCTCTCAGCTTACTTTTTCCTTTCTCACCACAGTTTCATGTGAACACCTGAGGGTTATGTGTTACTGTAACAAAGGATGAACTGCAGGGTTTAATTCAAATGTTTTCTTCTTACCTTTTCTCAATGGAGATGAAAATCATGCAGGTGTGAGTAAAGCTACTGCAGAGTTGGTAAAGCGTTCGGAAAAATCCATCCGTCAGATCATCATCGTAGCAAACTGGTGACACAAAAAACACAAATCCAAATATGTATTCTGCTTGTTTGCCAATCTGGGCATGTGCAAGGTATGATTCTGTGTTTCACATTGCAGTGCTAAAGACTAATGTTGGAGCTGCAATTGGAATGATGAGTCTGATTCATTAACTATGTGCCAACTGTTCAGTAGCTCAAGTTATTTTGCCATCAATCTAAATGAAACTGAGATGCCACACTTCATGAATGAGGACATGTTTGGACACACATTCAATTATGGGGCATATTTCTTTTAGTCCCTTCAGAGGAAAAAAAATATTTCTCCAGCTAAGGATTCTTCATCATGACGTGAATGGGAAGCGTGTTTGTGCTTCCTTTTTCAAATATAAATGTGAGGAGTACTGGAATGGCTTCCACGCTGCCAGACAGTCTACAGTTACCCTGCCATGTCGCAAGTCTTGAGTTTTACTAGACACAGCAGGAGTGTTAGCAATTTCATGAGATCCGGATTGCAACATCTATATGTATTCTGTGGAACAACAGGTGGTCATACAGTATGTCAAGAATAGCTAAGACATCTTCAACATTAGTTAACAACACAGTGAATGTGTATTTTAGATGCAACCCTACTCCTAGTTTGTGCAGGAGTCCATGGAGCCCCTATGTCTGAGTTTGTAGCGCTGTAGAAGATACTGTATGATATTAGAATCACCATGAAAGGTGAAGTAGGCTAGAGTCAGGACACGGACGCCAAAGATTTCTCCAGCCACCTGTACAGCACAGTTTCTAGAGACAGGAAGAGTGTGAGACAATGTATGTTTATGCTTCATGTATCCATGTTGCTGTTAATCTCACTCGAGCTCAAAGTAAACGGCATCAAATGGGAACTCTTGAGTACTGGTCCTTCTTTCAACATTTACATAGAATGAGACGGCAAAATTCATCCTGTCAAGGGGGAGAAATCCAGACATTTTCCTGTTTAAACTAGTGTTTTCATGACATTTAATGGTTAGTTTAAAACTAATGATTTTTTTGTAAGCATTAAAAATGTTTTTCAGATGCAGAAATAGTATTTTGAGGAGTCTTGCCACGGTACAGACAGGTCAATTAATAAAACAATAGATTAATATATTTATTTCATTGTAATATTTAATATTTTTAAAGCACTTAATAGATTAGATGCATGTTAAAAATACAGTATTTTTGGAAGAAAATGTCTTATGTTTTATCTGGTTTTAAGGTAAAGAAAAAACACTCACAATGAGCACTTTATCTGTAATAGCCTTTGGTTGTAGCTTTAATTTAAAGGAATGATTTATCAGTACGGTGGCATGGTGTTTAGCGCTTTCGCCTCACAGCATCAGTGTTCCAGGTTTCAATCCCCGGCTAACCTGGTGCCTTTCTGTGCCTTCTCCCTTCTCTCTATACCTTTTATTGAGGGTACCATAAGAAAAAGGCTACTGTGGAGAGAACACAGGCTTTCCAACCAAATGCCTTCTGACTAGGGCCTCAAACACATCCCAGTAATTCCAAGGGTGTGACAAAAAAAAAAAAAAACTAACAAAAAAAACAAACTGAGGTTTTCTTAGATTGATGATAGAATGGGAGAAAACCTAAATGTCAGAACATTTGACCCATGGTGCTCATCTAACCACACAACAATCAGTGATGTCGTAGCATTCAACAAACCACGATTTGATGTGGTCAATTTTCATCCCAAATGCAACACATTTCCAAGTGCTCCCAAAGACAGCACCAAACATCAAAGCCACTTAATATTATACCTACCATCAGCAGCAATGATGACGCTAGTGTTGTTATACATATCTGCGACTTCCTCCTCTGTCCAGCTAAATTCCACGTCAGCATCTACAAAGATTAGACAAATTGAAAGGGAAACAATTTCTACCATCAGAAGCTAGGTGGTTCTTTTAATAGCAGCAAGTCACACACACAAGCTGTGGGAGACTTTGGAAGGTCGTCCAAGCCTGTTTGACACTGTCAGCCTTGGTAGCCTCACTTTACTCACCGAGTACTATATTAGTCCAAGCTGTTATTACTGACCTGTTGAACAATAGAAAATTGAATTCCTAAAAAAAGAAAAGTCCTAAAGTTGTATTTTTCATTTACCAGATCAATATATAGGCCTAATTAAGATTTTGGATTTATTTTTTTCAATTTTCTATGTCTGAAATGTTGGATAGACACTTTAAGTCAATTTTTATTTATTTATTCAAATATCTCAAATCACAAATTTGCTTTAAGAGGCTTTATAATTTCTAGAGCATATGACACTTTCTGTCCTTGGACTCTTGAATCAGATAGGAAAACACTGCCCTGAAAAACCCTCTAATGTGGAAAAAAAAAAAATGTAAGAAGCCTCAGGAGAAGCAACAAATCCCCGTTCCAGGACAGATGGAATACAGGTACTTTATTTCAGGCTTGTAATAACATTAGTGGGCAAATATAACTAATAATAAAATGTGAAATTTTAGTTCATGTGAATCAACTTGTGAATCCGTTTTTATTTTGTGATTCTGCAACAGATGGAGTGGAATTTTTTCTATCCAAATTTGTAGAAAAGTCTTTGAGGTTTCTGAAGACAAAGTATTTCAAATATATTTATGTGTATTTTTTCCCACAGATCACCAGGGATTCTTTAACAGAAAAACAAATGTTTGCTATGCAATTCAAATGTAATGGTAATAACAGGCACAAACAGGCTAGTTTAGAAGATAAAGAAGATATATTCACATCACAGAAAATGTTGCCACACAATATAGTCACAAAACAATGATGAGAGAATATTTAGGCACACACTTACATTTAGTGCTTTTTTCCTTTTGTGTTCAGGCTGAAATTAGCTTTTTTTTTTTAACAACAGAAACAGTGTATGATCAACCATTGGGGAATGTACTGTATGTATTTATTACCTTAGCCAGTGGCAGAATAATGCTTTTACTGGCGTTTGCTGGTTTGTTCACAGCATAACTTGAGTAGTTATGAATGGATTTCGATGAAATATTTTGGAGAGGTAAGGTATGGCCCTTGGAACACCCCATTATATTTTGGTACTGATCTGGATCATCATCTGGATCCAGGAATCCTTTTAAAGATTCTTCACCACTGTGAATTTGAATGTCAGAAAGGCTGCTGACTGTATGTTACAGGTGCCTTGTGATGAACATGCTTAGCTGTGCTACTTTTAGGTCTAATAGAATTATAGGGACAGCGAGGTACCTTGGAGGAGGTTTGCGCTCTCCGAGTGCTGTTTAGTTATGCTATTTATCAGCGTTAAAGAAGGACCAGGTCATCACTTTGATGGAGTCATGAAAAGTCTGTTATTTATATAAATGGGGTGGACAAAATAATAGAAACACCTGTCAATATAACACAGTACAGTTCAACAGTAGCACAAGCTACATCCTCCAGAACGAACACATCTCTGAGCACTGTTGAATTAGACTGACTTAATTTTAACTTGGTGTATCTAATAACATTTATCAGGTACACCTGTATGCAATTCAGTGGAACACTTCTACCTGAACATCTGTGTTTATGAAGCTCAAAATGTTTTAGTTTTTGGTGAAATTGTCATAAATGAATGAGTGTGTGTTACCTGTACAGAGGTCACGTTGGAGCCAATCCAACTGTCTCACTCTCACCTCACCACCTATTGGTTAGAAAAAACATTAAGCCAGGCAAGCTGTCAGAAGCTTTTCTTGGGTCTTCACTGTGCTCTACAGTCAATCAGAACCAGAATCAGCTTTACTGGCCAGGTGTGTTGGACACACGAGGAATTTGACTCTGGTACAGC
The DNA here is from genome assembly GCF_001952655.1 of Monopterus albus. Lineage (NCBI taxonomy): Eukaryota > Metazoa > Chordata > Actinopteri > Synbranchiformes > Synbranchidae > Monopterus > Monopterus albus. Next base: position 1,467,547 of record NW_018127972.1, on the reverse strand, counting down.
GGCTCTCGATGTGTATGTACAATGTTCTTCCATAAAGCAACGAGTAGAAAAGTAAACAAGATGACCGAGAAAACAAGAGAAGAAAAAGTGTGCCAACATACAAAAAATAGGGTCTCTTCAACTGTCCAAAACATACAGCCACAAATCTGATGATACAACCACAAAAGTTGATGATCGCTCTTAGGCCTAAGTTGTTCTGGTACCAAGTACACTTGTGAATCACCCTATATTTGAACATGATGATTGTTATACCCAATCCATGACTAGCACCAAAGTCTAGTAATACAACACCACTCTAGTTCAGGTCATGCCTCCCAGAGTCTCCATGAAAGCTTAATACTCTAAACTGTTGTTTGACACATAAGCACAGACAACAGTTAAATCTGTTAAAGTGATGGCTTTTTGTCATTTGGACAGAAAAGGTTTTTATGCTAATGTTCTTCCAGCGGAAGGAAAATGTGTTTGTTTTTTTTTTTGTTTTTTTTTTTTCCACAAGCTGCAATAGAAATGGACTTGGAAGAAAATAATGGCTGCTCCCTCTTATCTTCTTGTGAATCTCCAAAAAATAAAAAAAATTCTCATCAATTTCTGTTCTTAGGCAGAGCGCTCTGCAGCCTATTTATTAAGCCTGATAGTTTGCAAGGACACTCTTATTTTTAGGTCTTTATTCTTTTCATTGCTGAATAAAAAGTATAATATCAATTTCTTATGTTATAGAGTAGGCTCATCATAGGTAGCCCACACCAAATGAAGTGTACAGGGAAGTAAGTGAGGAAAACGTTATCTCACCTGTAGGCTCCATCATGTGTTTGTTTAATGTTACGTTTCTCTTGCACATGCTTAGAAGGTCTTCTCCTACATCTATAAAACAAAATACAGTCTTTCAGGAGTATACAGTAAGCAAACAGTAAAATGTCTACATGAGGTCATAGCTATCCTGATTCCCTGCAAAGGGCAGAGGAGCACACTTAATTGTTAGGTGCACTGAATTTAGAAGAGGGCTTCAACTCAGCTCCACAAGTCTCCACTGGCACCTAGTGTGGCCTTCATGAAGGTTACACAGCCAAGCTCCTTCTCATTAGCAGGCAGCCTTTAACATAGTGCCGCAGCTGTCCAGAGTGTTTTTGTTACTTCAAGTGTTCTCCTTCAGTTTGTAGCCAAGTTTTGAGACTCTGCGTATATTTACTCCATGATGGTAAGCTGTTCTCCCAAGGTGCTAACACAGGCCAGAAGTGGGATGGAAGCAGATCAGAACAAACTCTTGTGGTGCATAAAATGGTTTATGCAATGAAAGAAACATGTCTCTAAATGAGTCATGCATGTTTACCTTGTCAGTGTGACATCTTAAAACACAAGACATACAATAGCCAATCAAAGTAGATGGTAATCAGGATATCTGCTTGAGGGCATTATACCTGTGCAGTATACTGTTTTGGCTACAGTTGCCATGATGATGCTGCTTAAGCCTATTCCCGCTCCCAGCTCTAGGACTGTAGCTCCTCTGAACATGAGCGGCCTAGAGAGGATGAAGTCAGCCAAGAGGAACGCCCCTCGCCACACCTGACATGAACAAGAAATACAGTACATAACCCTTTAATACCTTCTTATCAACCATGATAATTAATGGCACAGTTCCTCATTAAGTTTTCCATTAAGATTATTCATATACCTGATACACACATATGTACACAGTAGCACTAAGAATCTTTAGGCCATCTGGAGAACTTTGTGGCTCAGCAGTGTTGGAGAAACTACTTTGAAAATGTAGTTTTGCAAGCTATCAATTACTTCATACTGGAAGAAGTTAAACTACAGAAAAGCTACTCTAGAGAGAAATGTAGTTTGGTAAAATAAAGTTACTTAGAAAAAGTAGTTTAAACTACTTTGTAAAAAATGATTAAACTGACCATGTACATCTGATACAAAATATAACTAAAGAAACCTCATATGCCAGCAAGAAATACCACAGTTGATTTTATTTACCTGAAACAAAAAAAACCCCAAAGTATAAAAGCCTGTTACATTACTTGTCAAATTTTGCAACATCACTTAAACCTTTAGACCATATGAACTGCTTGAACACTGGTCTAAATGGGCCCATTTATCACTACTGCTTTTAAAAGCAGAATATCTTGCTAATACGACACATGGGCAGTTTGTCTTAAGTTCTTATCCAAAAGGCAGTTAGATTTAGAGAAGCAATAGTAAAACAAAATAAAAAAATTAATTTCATTTCCTTTTATGGGCCAAAAGTACTTGTAAATGTAATTTACCTACTTCAGTCACTGCACAACTATGGATGTACCAGTAAGCTACTGCAAAATGTAGTTAAAGTGCTAGTTCAATTACATGTACTTCACTACTCCCCAACACTACAGCTCAGCTTATGTACAAAATACATGAAATCGGGCATGATTTATAAACATAAAAACCATAGAGCTCAGTTTCCACCTCCCTGACCACAACCAAAAACTGGATATGATTAGCTTAATGAGGATTTATTGCAAGGTGAATGAAGACCATCGGAGAACACAGGAAGAGAGTGAAACATGGGCAAATAGGTTTGACAGCAAAGGGCGTTGATGTGCTCTTTGTAACCTTGACATTTACACAAGCTGTAGTTTTATTGGACGCAGGTACTGTCATTTTCTTGTACTGGCTGTGGGCTTTTCAGTGAACAGCTGTAAATCACTGAGGATTTGTTTTGGGAAACCACTACATGTCATGTGACTGAGGAATCCAAAGTGGGAGAGCTAATTGTGAAGCAAGGGGCAACAACTGGGAAGAAAGAGTTCGTCTGAATGCGTTTAACTGACCTGTTTTCCGACATCCTCCAGGGGTGTGGCCATAGTGTGCTCTGTAAATAGATTGTATTCATGAAATAAACACATTGGCTGTGTCTGCAATCACTCTTTTTTTTAAATTGTATAGCACTATACTGTGTTTTCCTCAACCTGTTACCTGCTTTTTTAATCATTCACTGAACATTTGAGGGGTGAAGTGTGCGGTAAAATCTCAATGGAGTGGGATGTTACATCACATTCCAATACCACAGTGCAGTAGAGGGTTTACCTGAGCAAAGCTGTGTGTAAACTGAGCAGTTCCTCCTAACACTGTACGTTTGCCGCAACCATGGCAGCCTCAATCATCATATTACACAGGTGTGAAATGTGTAGAAATAATCCAGAAACAGTTTAAAAGAAGAACACCAGGTACCTGACAACTCCAACACTTGATATACTGTAGATATATGCAGTGTCAGGCTATCATAGACTGTGACTGATAAAAATAACACATAAAAAACTAAAACTTGTTTAATTCAGACAAAACAGAATTAATAAGCATGAATAATATTAGAGCCACAGTTGGTTCTGGTGTTCCTGTTTCCACAAGTGGTTAATAGTCCACAACAGCCCAGCCACTCTGTTTACACTCCCATTAGATCAGCTGACCAATCAATACAATTCTGAAAGAGCACTGCTGTCCAATGAATAAAACATCCTTGATTTCAGATAAAGGGGCATGTCAGTCCACAAAAAAACCCCTTTGATGGTCTTGTGTTTCCTTGATCATGGCTACTCTGGTACTATCTTATAAGAGACATGAGACATACCCAGCTCCTCTGGGACAGATTGAAACACCCTTTATGATGAAACCTTGATCAATTTCTTGGCCAAAGTGAGGAAGCATTGTTAGCTGAATGGAAAGCACCCATTGTTAGTTTATTTGCTATACTATTTGTGGCATGCATTAATTTCATGTAAAAATTCTCCAAAGATCCTAAACATTTTTTGAACATGTAACTTATTCACTAGAAAAAAAATCCACCTAATCCAACATGTTGTGGATTAGTTTCTTTAGCAACAGAAATAAGAACATTTTCTTGACAATCAAGGGAGTGAATGGAATCACTGAAAACAGATGTGACAGTGGGTGAGAGTTGGACTGTCCTCCCAAGCAATTCTAGGCTTGAACAAAGATGAAAGTACTCAGGTTTTCTCAAGTACTATTTTCCATTTTTATAATATTTAATATGTAAAGAAAAAAAAGTCCAAAATCTTTGATCTGCCAAATGAAATATACAACTTTAGACAACTGACTTGAATTTTTCCAATTTTCTATTGTTTATTTTTCATATGGAAAAAAAAAATCACACTGATAAGATTTGATTCTTCCCAGATAAAGTTAAAAAAAAAAAAAAGAGAACATGGGAACAATTGAGAGCAACTATCATTTCTAGGATTTAATGGGAAAACCTTGAGTTAACATTACACGAATTTGATGGCGAATTCTGTATCTATTTAAGGATATTTAACCTTATGTTGAAAAGTCTGTTTTTGAGCCAAACACTGATTTACTTTTGCGTATTAGTCACAACCAGGATGATCAAAAAAAAAAAAAAGAACATGATTAGATCTGGGTTCTTACCAATCCTTATAATGTCTTTGAGGCATTTATCAGCTTCATCATCTGGATTCTCCTCTTCTTGTTCCAGTACAAGGCCGGACTGTTTGAGAATGACAGGACAGACCACTTCTCGGCTGCTAGCCTCAGTATTTTTCCTCGGCCTGGGGGATCATAAGGTTTAGACTATGGAAGAGGAAGTAAGAAGGAAACTAGTCCGAGTTTATTTAGCAGGGTGATGTTGTATAGCTTCGTTTTCTGCTCTGGTTTCATCAGAATACTCAGTCTGTGATGAGCTCAGATCAGCAAAATTTTATGAATGACAGAAGAAACTATGCCTGTTCTGTACTTACAACTTTACTGACCAGTTTGAATTCTAATCTCACACTGTCTAGCCTATATTTAAATAAGTAGTTAGAGAGAAAACTGAAAAATAGAAATGCAATTTAATGCTAATAAATATTTAATAAATACAAAATATATCTAAAAAAAAAAAACCAACAACAACAACAACTCAGAATTAGATTATTTTCCCAATTTCACTTCATGGTACAGGCACCATGTTTTGTGTGCAATGATGCACATTAGTAGCTATACTGTACAAGTATGGGCAGATCATTGACTGTATATAAAAGATGGACAAACCCACAGGAACGTCATCCATAAATTTTCTGAAGAGCAGTTTTGAAGCTCAAGTCTGGCCACCGCCATAATGGTAGTGCTTCATTCTGCCTGCTACGACTATTCCAAAAATGAGCAAAGAGGCAGAGCGTGAGTGGAGCTTACTAGACATCTGGCCACCTATGGTGGCACTCAAAACAGCCATGTCCTTGATTATGGCTATGGCCCTCACAGAACAGCTCTGCATGCATTAACTGCTGACTGAACAAGAGTTTTTCCATACCGCTGCGTGATGTCAAGGTCTCCATCCTCATCCAACAATGGTTCCACATTTCCTAGGGCAGCCTTCATGTCTTTTTCCCCATGTTCCCTCGAGTTATCATATTCCTCCTCTAAACCTTTCCTTGGATCACTGTTGTCATGTGCTTCACCATCTGAGAAGAGCTTGAATTTGGAGATGAAGACTGGATGGATGAATACAGAAAAGATAATACATTAGCCGTTTAATTTGTGTGAACAATTTTGGCCAATAAGTGAAACATAGTTGACTAAAAGGTTTAGCCATCTGGGAAAATAATCTAATTGTGATATTTTTAGAGCAATATCACAGTGGCAATTTAATAAACAATTTTTAAAACATTTTTTTCCGCATTTTTGACTGCAAACAAGCTATACATGAAAGTAATAACTCAACATCTTCCCACACTGTGTGAGACAGGAATTTAAAGAGCCCATGACATGCTTTTCCTTGTTTTCTGACTTATTTACAATGTTACAATGGTGAATTATAATCTTAGATGTGACCTAAAGCTCAAAAAATGAGGTGTAAGTATGTTCTAGTATTTCTATGCAGAAGCAACTCGGTTTATACATATCTTGCAAAATCTCATTTGCGAGACTTTTTTTTCCTAACAAAATTAAGTATTACACAATAGTTTAAGGTTTTCCTTGAATGGTCATAATCTCCTGGCAGATGTGCCTTCATGCCAGCTTGCCTGACATCCACCAGTGCCCCACCATACTGGCAAAATGTTATATTGCCTTGTTTGTTGCGTATATTTTGAATAAATCTTATTTAATGACCAGAGGGTGTGGAGAAAAATACAGGGCCTGAGGTTACTCGGAAAGGTTGGTGTACAGAGACTGGCTGTTTTACCTGACAGGGTCTAACCTACAAGCAGCCGGCCAGTGAAGCCACCGCCACGGTTAGTGATCTACTCATCAATGCTGGATTCCCCCAGAGCACAGTACTTCTTTGTTTTGACTGCTTGAGGCCAGTGTGTCTGCTGCATGTGATGTGTTGCTGATTAATGAGCAGATTAATGATCCATGATGTTATTGTTGGCGCGACCTTACCTGTTGGAATTAACTTCACTACTTTGGGACTGTATGTGGTCGTTTGGGGGAAGCCGCAGTGACCACCGGTTGGATTCATCGACCTTGGAGCTACTTGAAAGGGAGTGATGTTTCCACTACCCGGTGGGACTTAACGGTAAGTTTAAAAAAAACGCACATTGCATGTCTATTAATGCCTTGTTTCTGTAACGTTAGAGAGAATTGTTGCAAGGCTAAAGAAATTACCATTTCTGCATTATGCCAGTTAAAATATGGGGTTTTCCCAATTACCCGCTTTGTCTAGAGTCTTACAAATCTCTTTTCATCAGTACCTATACCATTGTTTACCTATCTATGGAGGAGAAATTCAAATTAATTAATGCTGTCGTGGTTCATTCTGCTGTGCACTTGTGACAACACCGGCAACTGGAGTTGTGTGCATTCATCAACTATCCTCTCGTTTTTAGGAAGAGGCTCCCTATTAATAATTAATTAATAATTTTTTTTAATAATAATAATATTAAATAATTAGACAATTTGGAGTGATGAGGGGTCCAAAGCTAATCTAGAGATACCCATGATTAAACATTATATGGCTGTAAAGAGCAAAATGAGCATGCCATGGGCACTTTAAACTAGGCAGCACAGCAGTAAATACATCAAATCTGAGCTCATCAAAGACTTTGATTAGTGCCTAACATTCACAGCAGCGTTCACAACACAGAGGACAGGAGCAACTGAAGGCGAGTCAGAGTTTCTCTGTGACAGCTTTAAACAACCGCATCAGTTTAACTCAAAACAGGTTATTGTAGTGATGAAATGTAACTCAAGCCATACATTGTTTTTTAACACAACATAACATTCAGGGAGTGCGATGTGGAGACTATGCACTTTCATACAGCGCAAGGAGATGCATTATCTTCATCTTCAAATTACTTGTCATAAATGAACTTCATTAGTCTAGAAACCTAATAATGTACCTAGCTCCAATTAAATCAGTCTAATCCAACAGTCCTGTAATAAATCCTCCTTCATGAAGGCAATGATGTTCAGTTTGTATTCATACTGCTTCAATGAGGTGTTGATTTATGGAGGTAAAATTCTATCATAACTAGCCACAAAGGTGTATTCGGCAAATATAGTCAAGATTATAAATGTGTAAAAACCGATGTGTGTCTCATGAAGTGTGTTGTGTGTTTGTTTGTGTAAAACATTCTTTGTATTTACAGATTATTAGATGTGTGTGCACAAATCACGTTACGCTTGCATGCGAGGTTTTAAGAATATTTTCTCACTCCGAGATCTAAAAATGCATGGCGGTTTAATGACAGGTGGAAAACTCGGATGTTTGGCTTTTCAGGTCTTGATTGCTGGATATTGATTCAACTGTATGATGATTATGGAGGCTGGAGTTTGTGCTGTTCCTAAACTACTGTGTACTGCATCATACAGAGGGCTGTTATTTTGTCCACCCAATTTTTATCAGTGAGGTTGGGCTAAATGCCAAACAGCTCTCTGTATAACCCACATTACAGGTCTTAATGATAAATTCCAAACTTTTTGTGTTGATGGTTCACAAGTGACGTGCTCTGGTCGATGTGTTAACATCTTGAGCTCCCAAACTGCCAGGCATGAGTATAACAATAATAAAAACATCATTTGTGCTACAGTTTAATCACAATTTCCTCAAATAACTGCTCATTTACAGTATGTTCTTTCTAGTTTGGCAGTATCAAACGGCTCTTCCTAAAAATTCAAATGTGAAACTTCCTCGTCTTTCCACTGGCCCCGTCCGTTGTTCCTTTTCTCTGTGTTTATTTTTAACCAGTCAGCAAGGGTCCAACACTGAATGATGGCGACAGTTGCTATGAAATATGATCTGTTCTGGCAGTGTTCGCATAGTCAGAGACTGGATCTAGGACCACATTTGCAAGTGACCCAGATTTGATATTTTTTTTAAAACTGATTTGTTTTGTTCAAACTTTCATGAAAAAAAATCCCTCAAAGAGAAAAAAAAATGGATTTAAGTCACCTGTAATGCGACATAATGTGAACTTGCATGTAATGTGAATGTAGCTTGAAAATATGCCCCTTGTTGCCTTATCCAATACTTTCCTGATTACATTATTGAAAACACATCAAATACAAACTATACACACTTCAGAAATAACTGTGCACTCAGTAGGACTGATGTACAGAACAGTCTGTTTCTATTACCTGTAGAACCTGTTTATATGTGGAGAAGTACAAATAATGCACTTCATTTTTAGTTGGAGCTTTGTGTGAGAGTGACAGAAAGAAAATGTAAAACTTTATAACAGATTTTATATTTATAACAATTTAATTTTTCATTAAATAAAAGTGTGTATGCTGTCAATTACAGTTCTTAGAAGAAAGAAAATTGAAATCAGCCAAAACTGGAATTGGCGGGTCAACACTGGAAATCAAAATTGGCAAAGAAAATTGCAATCGGTGCATCTCTAGTCTATACGTCATCACCAAAAAGGGGAAGCTTTTTAAAAGATCAATTTGATATCTTCAAATGTCTTGGCTGCTTCAAACAACTGTCCAAAATCCAAAAATACTCTGTTAACACAAAAATACTCGCACTGGAGAGGCAGATATTACAGAATTTTGCCCTTTTCCCCTCAAAATATGGATAAAGAAATTAATTAAATTAATTTTATGTAAACAAATAATTGCAGTTCTATTCAAAACTATTGTTAGCTGTAATGATATTTACTGACAGTTTATGTGCGATAACACAATTCCTCAAACTGACTGACCTAGTTCGCCTATTTGATTAGTAGTTCCAGCCTGTGTCTTTAGCCTGTGAGTTGTGTTGTCACGTTGTGAATTTGATGCATGACTAAGAAATGTAGCTCTAATAAAATTAGTGCTTGGATTCAAACAACTTTATTTCCTATGACCCCATCTACCACATGTGCATTAGAAAACAGCAGGTCTAAAACTAAACATACATACCAGGCTGTCCAACACAGTTGAGGCGTGTCATAAGGCGGCGTGCATTGGGCAGCAGCATGTGAATTTCTGACAGCACCGTATCATGATTAAAAGTGATCTGGTCCATGGCTGATCATTCATGGTCTTAGAATAGTACCTGGGGAGACAGGGCGTGCACACACACACAGGTTGGGAGTAACTACTGGTATTTGTTTAATCAAAACTGGTCAAAAAAAAAAAAAAAAAAAAGAATCAATACAGCAAAACCAAAACTTCTTTTATTCTGTCACAAACACTGAGGAGCAAGGAGGCTGCAAGAGGAGCTGTAAGGGAAGATACAGAAGAACATCTTTCATTTGTCTTTTGTGGGCCAACATCACTTTTTTGGATATCAGTTGATGACTGCACGCTTCAGATAATAAAGGACAGAAGGGCATTTCATATCTCTCTAAACATGCTTCCTCAAGTCCTCTTTCCTCACATTTTTTCCTTGCATCTTACTTGGGCAGAACTAATACATAAGGAAAAGATACATTGGTGCATATAAGAGACCTGGGATGTGAAATCGGGTAAAATGGGCCACTTTTTGGATACTTGTTTAGACTTTTAAAAATAAACCTGTTTACATAATTTCACACCCCCAAAGTAAAGAATCAGAATCAGAATCAGCTTTATCGGCCAGGTGTATTGGATACACAAGGAATTTGACTCTGGTACAGTAAAGAGATAAAGAAAAGTCTCAAAATGTGTCAAAATGACAAGTTGACCATGTGTAAAATAACTAAAATAATTAAATCCTGAAACAATATAAATATGAGATGCCCCCAATTATGGTAAGTGGATGGTAACTGGGTAAAAGGGGCCAGATGGTTGGTTAAAATGGGCCCTGCAAGGCTTGTGAGCATAAGCATCACTCTACATATATATTTTTGAATGATTGTATCTTTAGTGATGTAAAACTAACAGTAACTGTAAAACGCCAGTTTGTTTCATCTTGAGAAAAAAAAAAATCCTGTGCAACACCAATAAATCTTTAACCTACACTGCACCTGTCTTACAAATGAGTTCATAACAGAGAATTAACTTCGCCTGGACACCAACTTTTCCATTATAGCCTACACGCACAGCATCAAGTTTCGACAATGTCCATAACAGTTGGCACTGAACTGGATTCAAACGTGTTTAAACCCCAGTCAGCAAACGGGTTTTACTAATGAATGACTTGACTTGACTTGACTTGACTTAACTTACCGTCTCTAATTCAACTGCAGCACGAACAACCCCTTCTGTCAGCCACCATTGGTTATTGAAGCTCAAAATAGTGTATCCTTTTAACTCGTCCGTAGTGGAACTGTAAAAACACAGCTAGCGTTCCGCAAGAACCTGGTTAAATGGTGGCTACATCGTTCCTCGCACGCATCCTTGTGCTGTGTCTATGAATCATTTCGCTGTATTAATTACTGGGTTAAGTAGCCTTAAACTGCCTACATTTAAGTGTTTGTTTAACATTTATTTAACATGGCATACCGGACATTGATGTTTCAAGTAAATGAAGGGTTAATGTTCTTAACTTCTCTATTTTTCCCAAGGATTATTATGTGATCCACTGCTTCCTATTAATAGTGCCCTCTGAAGTACTTTAAACAAGAGAAATAATTAACATTTTGTGTCTTTATGCAGTGTCGGGGAAACTACTTTGCAAACTATGATTTACTTCACACTGGAATAAGTTAAACTGGAGCAAAGTTATTTTAGAAAGAAATGTAGTTTTGACCTTAAACCTTTTAGACCATATGAACAGCTTAAACACTGGTCTAAATGGGCCTACAGAGCAGAATCTCTTGTTTATACTACACGAGAAGTTTCTGTCTCTCAGTGTTCTTATCCAAAAGGCAGTTACGGTTAGAGAGGCAATGGCAAAATAAAAATATAAGGTCATCTGACAAATGTGATGGATGTATTTCCTCCTCCACAAAATAACTGCATAGCTGATTGTTAAGAAACATTTGAAACATATGCTTTGTTTTTTAGCAAGTTACCACAATTTCCTAGAAGTGGTGCTTCAATACTCCATAGAGTAAAGATCTGTTTTTGTTATCACTCAGCCCCTACCCCTTTCAAAAACTGGTATTTATTTATTTAGTCCTGTAAATTACCTTTCATTTTTCAAGTTTTATATAATTCCTGAGTCTGTCTATAGGAAGAGACTGAGCAGACTCTACTTTCTGAAGAAGCTTAGATTCTGTGAGATGTTGCAATCGCCTGTTGTTGACAAGTGCAAGATTCTTTGCTACTATCTGCTGAGACAACAGCATCAGAGCCAGCGACACCAGCAAACTGAACAAACTGATTACTAAGACTGACTCGGTGCCGGGGACTTCTCTGGAGCTTCTGGACTGGTTGTGGAGATAAGGATGCTGCATAAACTGTTGAACATCATGGAGAACATCTCAAATCTTATCCACAACCTATTGGTCAAAGAGTCAAGTACTTTCAGTCAGAGACTGCAGCTTTGCTGGGGCTACAGGAGGTCCTTCTTCTTGAGAACAGAGCAAAACCACATTCTGTCACAGCTATCCTAATTTTGATTGTGTAATTGTTTCATTGTTTTTTCTGTGTATTGTGGGAGGATTATCTTGTTCCTGATTGTATCTCAAATATTATATTTTGTCTGGTTTTAGGTACTTTGAATTTGTTTCTCATGATATGTGTGTGGTGTTTGTTCTTATGGTGTTTTGTTGCTTGCTCTCTATTGCTGCTGGAACACAGGAATTTCCCCACTGTGGGATCAATAAAGTCCTACCTTATTAAGCACTTTGAATTACCTCTGTGTACAAACCCCAATTCCAATGAAGTTAGAAAGAATTTTACATTGTGTAAAATGTAAATTAAAACAGAATACAATGACTTGCAAATCCTATTTGACCCATATTTAACTGAATATGCCACAAAGACAAGATATGTAATGTTCAAACTGATAAACTGTTTTTTGCAAATATTCACTCATTTTGAACTTAATGCCTGCAACATGTTCTAAAAGAGCTGGGACAGGGGTATTTTACCATTGTGTTACATTATCAACTTCGCTGGAATTGGGGTTTGTACAAAAATGTGCCATATAAATAAACTTGAGCTGCTGACTGCCATTGCCCTGTACATTGACTCTCCTCTGTGGTGGGAGAGGGATCTGTTCCTCTGACAACATATACTGTATGTATATGTTTATTTATTATTCATTTAATTTTGTTAAATTAACTATAAAGGCAAATGATCAAATAAATAGAATAAAAATAAAAATAGAAAAGTCTATAATAAAATAGAGACTAATACACTAAGTAATGTCCTATGCTACAATGCACAATAGTGTAAGTCAGGTGGATAATCTAAAATAGTTTAAAAAACAAAGTTGCAGAATTGTGCATTGATATTAACATTTTGCATATTAACCTTTTTGTAAACTTTGGCCTTAAATTCTATTCTTAGGTTACTGCATTGCTTTTGTAATTTTGTAAAGTGGTCATTGCAACACAATAAGTTCACTTTGGGATCTATCTATCTATCTGATTGTCTGTCTGTCTGTCTGTCTGTCTGTTACCATGTATTTTCATTTGTAGATAACAGACACCTGCACATATCGATTCCACCATGCTCAGAAAAATTGGTGTGTTGTCCTGATATTGTCTGAAAATCACAAACTAGGATCACACTCAGTGACATATAATCACTTCATTCTGCAAGAAGACTCAAGAGGTCTCAAGCGTTTTGATGATTTGTTCTTGCTCTTCTTTTTATTTGTGCACTAAGAACTCAGTTTGTCTCACTCATGATTGCTAAACCAGGTGCAGGCAAGTTAAATAACTTGAAAGGATTTACCTAAGTATAATGTTTAAAGCAGCTGCACTGAGAGATTGTGGCAGTGATGAAATCCAGGTGGCCTAAAATGTTCTGTTTTCGTGCTGGACTAATCCTCCTTATTTATCTTAATTTCATGCTATTTCATTGTGTTATCTGTGTTGTGTTTGGAAATGATTGCTGCAGGCTGTACAACAAATAAAGTATTGATTGATCAGATCCTAGCAGTGTGCACTGCAGGAGGGTGTTCTGTGCCCACGCATACAAACACATGCAAATTCATTCAATAGTTGTAGCCCTATAGTCAGTGAGGTCCCTGTTTCCTCTTGCTGGTTGCCACAAGATGGTTCATGTTTGGTTCTGAGTTGTGTCAGCTGCTTGGACCCCTACATACCTGGCTGCAGGTTTGTTGGTATCCATCCTTGCACTATAAAAATATGAGCTGACCAGCTGCACAGTGCCTTTCACTGTATTTTTTTCCTTGTCAGTAACTGAGTGTAGAATCCCAGCTAAATGAAAAATCTCTTGTATTGTGCCTGTCTCCAAGAAGAATTGGGAGCTTAATGACTTAAGACTTGTTGCACTAGCTTCACATATTATGAAGTACTTTTATAGGGCCATATTGGAGCCTTTTAAGATGCAGGTTGGCCCATTTCAACATCCTTTGCAGTTTGCATATAGAAGCTAAGTAGCTGTCGATGATGCACTGCTCTAAATGTTACATTCTATATATCATCATTTAGAGATGGATGGTAGTTCTGTACATGTTTTTGATTTTACCTGTGCAGCCTCACCTTTTGGGATCAAAATTGATTCATTTTAACCTTCACAGTAGCTTGGATTTTAGACTTCTTTCATCTAGACCTTAGTATGTCACACTACATAGGAAAGTTTCTGATATAACAAATACCGGAGCCCCACAGGGAACAGTTTGGTGACCCTTTTTATTTAAGCTGTACACAGCAGACTGCAGGCCTTGTCAGACAATTTGTCATCTTCAAAACCTTTCTGATGATTCTGAGAATGTTCAAGCTTTTTTAAAAAGGCACAATCCAGCTTGTTTTTACAGAGGAAATTAAAGCTGTTTGAGATTAGGAAGCAGTTCTTAAATGCTTTTTATCAGCACTTTTTGGCCAGTTCCTTGTTTTATGCTGTTGTATGTTGGGTTAACAGCACTACTGCTAATGATAGGAACAGGATAAACAAGTTTATCAAAAAGTCAGCCTCCATTATTGGCCTGACGGTGTCACGATTCGGTTCCACTGTTTTCTGTCAGGCTTTTATTTTGTTTCTACTTCCTGTTTTGTTTCACCATAGCTTAGGTCTTTTTACTTTCTTCCTTACTCAGATTAGTTTCACCTGCTCCTTATTATCCTGCACCTGTGTTCACCTCTATTTAGGCAGCATCCTCCCACAAGGACGCTGCCAGATTGTTCTAGACCCCAGCTCTGAC